>NW_012105564.1:498729-582619 GCF_000951045.1 Mandrillus leucophaeus
AAAGAGGGAATCCTCCTTAACTCATTTTATGAGGCCAACATCATCCTGATATCAAAACCTAGCAGAGGCATAACACACACAAAAAAATTTCAGGCTACTATCCCTGATTAACATTGATGCAAAAATACTCAATAAAATACTGGCAAACTGAATACAGCAGCACATCAAAAAGCTTATCCACCACAATCAAGTTGGTTTCATCCTGGGATGCAAGGCTGGTTCAACATATGCAAATCAATAAATGTAATCTATCACATAAACAGAATCAATGACAAAAACTACATGATTATCTCAATAGATGCAGAAAAGGCCTTCAATAAAATTCAAAACTTCTTCATGCTAAAAACTCTCAATAAACTAGGTATCCATGGAGCATATCTCAAATTAATAAGAGCTATTTATGACAAATCCACAACCAACATCATACTGAATAGGCAAAAACTGGAAGAATTCCTTTTGAAAACCGGCACAAGACAAGGATGCCCTCTCTCATCACTACTATTCAACATAGTATTGGAAGTTCTGGCCAGGGCAATCAGGAAAGAGAAAGCAATAAAGCATTCAAATAGGAAGAGAGGAAGTCAAACTGTCTCTGTTTGCAGACGACATGATTGTATATTTAGAAAACCCCATCATCTCAGCCCAAAACCTCCTTAAACTGATAAGCAACTTCAGCAAAGTCTCAGGATACAAAATCAATGTGCAAAAATCACAAGCATTCCTATACACCAATAACAGACAAACAGTGAGCCAAATCATAAGCAAACTCCCATTCACAATTGCTACAAAGAGAATAAAATACCTAGGAATACAACTTACAAGGGATGTGAAGAAACTCTTCAAGGAGAACTACAAACCACTGCTCAAAGAAATAAGAAAGGACACAAACAAATGGAAAAACATTACATGCTCATGGATAGGAAGAATCAATACCATGAAAATGGCCATACTGCCCAAAGTAATTTATAGATTCAATGTTACTCCCATCAAGCTACCACTGACTTTCTTCACAGAATTAGAAAAAACTACTTTAAATTTCACATGGAACCAAAAAAGAGCCCATAGAGCCAAGACAATTCTAAGCAAAAAGACCAAAGCTGGAGGTATCATACGACCTTACTTCAGACTATACTACAAGGCTATGGTAACCAAAACAGCATGGTACTGTTACCAGAACAGATATTTAGACTAATGGAACAGAACCGAGGCCTCAGAAATAATACCACACATCTACAACCATCTGATCTTTGACAAATCTGACAAAAAGAAGCAATGGGGAAAGGATTCCCTATTTAATAAATGGCATTGGGAAAACTGGCCAGCCATATGTAGAAAACTGAAACTGGACCTTATACAAAAATTATAAAGTGTACATACCTTATACAAAAATTAAGTCAAGATGCATTTAAAGATTTAAATGTAAGATCTAAAACCATAAAAACCCTAGAAGAAAACCTAGGCAATACCATTCAAGACATAGGCATGGGCAAAGATTTCATGACTAAAACACCAAAAGCAATTGCAACAAAAGCCAAAATTGACAAATGGGACGTAATTAAACTAAAGAGCTTCTGCACAGCAAAATAAACTATCATCAGAGTGAACAGGCAACCTAGAGAATGGGAGAAATTTTTTGCAATCTATCTATCTGACAAAGGGCTGATATCTAGAATCTACTAGAAACTTAAACAAATTTACAAGAAAAAAACAAACAACCCCATCAAAAAGTAGGTGAAGGATATGAACAGACACTCAAGCATATGAAAAAAAGCACATCATCACTGGTCATTAGAGAAACGCAAATCAAAACCACAATGAGATACTGTCTCATGCCAGTTAGAAAGGCGATCATTAAAAAGCCAGGAAACAACAGATGCTGGAGAGGATGTGGAGAAATAGGAACACTTTTACATTGTTGATGGGAGTGTAAATTATTTCAACCATTGTGGAAGACACTGTGGCAATTCCTCAAGAATCTAGAACTAGAAATACCATTTGACCCAGCAATCTCATTACTGTGTATATACCCAAAGGATTATAAATCATTCTACTATATAGACACATGCACACGTATGTTTATTGCACCACTATTCACAATAGCAAAGACTTGGAATCAACCCAAATGCCCATCAGTGTTAGACTGGATAAAGAAAATGTGGCACATATACATCATGGAACACTATGCAGCCATAAAAAAGAATGAGTTCGGCCAGGCACGGTGGCTCACGCCTGTAATCCCAGAACTTTGGGAGGCTGAGGCAGGCAGATCACGAGGTCAGGAGATCAAAACCATCTCGGCTAACACAGTGAAACCCCGTCTCCACTAAAAATACAAAAATATTAGCTGCGCGTGGTGGTGGGCGCCTGTAGTCCCAGCTACTCGGGAAGCTGAGGCAGGAGGATGGCGTGAACCCAGGAGGCAGAGCTTGCAGTGAGCCGAGATCACACCACTGCACTCCAGCCTGGGCGACAGAGCAAGACTCCATCTCGAAAAAAAAAAAAGAATAAGGGACATGGATGAAGCTGGAAACCATCATTCTCAGCAAACTAACACAGGAACAGAAAACCAAATACTGCATGTTCTCACTCATAAGTAGAAGTCGAACAATGAGAACATATGAGCACAGGGAGGGGAACATCATACACTGGTGTCTGTTGGGGGTGGGGGGCATGGGGATGGATAATATTATGAGAAATACCTAGTGTAGATGACAAGTTGATGGGTGCAACAAACCATCATGGCATATGTACACCTATGTAACGAATCTGCACAATTTGCACATGTATCCCAGAACTTAAAGTATAACTTTAAAAAAAGAAAGAAAGAAATCTAATTTACAATGGCTACAAAAACAAGATAAAATATCTAGGAATAAATTTAACCAAAGAGACAAAATATCTCTACAATGAAAACTGTAAAACATTGATTTAAAAATAATAGAAGAGGACACACACAAAAAATAAAAAGATACTTCACGTTTATGGATTGGAAGAATTGATATTTTTAAAAAGTCCATAATACCCAAGGTGATCTACAGATTCAATGCAATCCATATAAAAATATCAATAACATTCTTCTCAGAAATAGAAAAAACAATCCCAAAATTTGGTATAGTACCACAAAAGACTCCAAATAGCCAAAGCAATCCTGGGCAAAAAGAAAAAAGCTGGAGACATCCTACTACCCGACTTTAAAATATAATACAAAAGCTATAGTAACCAAACAGCATGGTACTGACACTAAAATAGATACATAGACCAATGGAACAGAATAGAGAACCCAGAAATAAATCCATGTGTTTACAATCAACTGATTTTCAACGAAGGCATCAAGAACAAAATTGCGGAAAGAACAATCTCTTCAATAAACGGTTTTGAGAAAACTGGATATCTACATGCAAAAGAATGAAACTAGACCCTTACCTCCCACCATGTACAAAAATCAACTCAAAATGCATTGAAGATTTAAACAGATGACCCAAAACTATAAAACTACTAGACAAAAACATAGGGGAAATACTTCAGGACATTAGTCCAGGTAAAGACTTCTTGGATTCATCTCAAAGCACATGCAACAAAAAGAAAAATAGACAAATAGGATTATATCAAACTAAAAAGATCCTCACAGCAAAGGAAACAATCAACAGAGTGAAGAGACAACCTAAAGATTGGGAGAAAATATTTACAAACTATCGATCCAACAAGGGATTAATATCTAGTGTATATGAAGATTCAGACAGCAGCAGCAAAGACAAAAAATCCAATTAAAAAATGAGCAAACACTCTAAATACACATTTTCTTAAAAGAAGCCATCAGGTCTATGAAAAAAAATGCTCAACATTACTAATCATCAGGGAAACACAAATCAGAAACACAATGAGATATCATCTTACCAGTTAAAATGGCTATTATCAAAAAGACAAAAAATTCAAATGTTGGCAAGAATGTGGACAAAGGGGAATTATTATGGACTGTTCATGTGAATGTGATTTAATACAGCCATTACAGAAAGCAGTATGGCTGTTAGCCAAAAAACTAAAAATAGAAATATCATATGATCCAGTCATCCCATTACTGGGTGTATATCTAGAGGAAAGGAAATCAGTATGTCAGAGCTACCTGCACTCCCCTGCTTACTGTAGCACTATTTACAGCAGCCAAAATATGAAATAAACCTGTATCCATCAATGGATAAATGGACACAGAAAGTGTGGTATATATACACAATGGAATATTATTCAGCCATGGGAAAGAATGGAATTCTGTCATTTGTGACAACACAGATGAGCCTGGAGGACACTGTGTTAGTGAAATAAGCCAGGCACAGAAAGACAAATATCACATATTCTCATTCATATGTGGGAGCTAAAAAAGTGGATTTTATGGAGGCAGAAAATAGAACAGTGGTTACGAGAGACAGAGAATGGAAAGAGGAGAGAGGGATAAGAAAAGATTGGTTAACAGGTACAAAATTACAATTAGGTAGTAGGAATAGGTTCTAATGTTCTGTAAAACAGCAGGGTGACTGTAGTTAACAATAATTTACTGTATATTTCAAATTAGCCAGATGAGAGAATTTTGAATATTCCCAACACAAGGAAATAATAAATGTTTGAGGTGATGGATATACCAATTACCTTGATTTGCTCATTATACATTGTACATAGGTATCAAAATATCACATGCACTCTATAAATATGTACAATTATTATGTGTCACATATTCTTTTATGGGATCTAAAAATCAAAACAAATTTTTCAATGCAGGTGACAAAATTTTGCAGAACTGGTTTAAGAATTATGGGTGAAATATACACAGGCAAAACTCATTTTATTGCTCTTTGTTTTATTGCACTTTGCAGATACTGTGTTTTTTACAAAGAGGTTATTTACAAAGAGGTTTGGGGCAACCTTGCATTGAGAAAGTGTATTGGCACCATTTTTCCAATAGCATTTGCTCATTTCATGTCTCTGTGTCACATGTTGGTAATGCCTGTGATATTTCAAATGTGTTATTACTATTAGTGTTGTAATAAGTCTGCTTTGGTGATGTGTGATCAGCAATCTTTGATTTTACTATTATAATTTTGGGGGTGCCGCAAACAGTGCTCATATTAAGTGCATCATATTAAGATGGAAAACTTAATAAATAAATGTTGTGTGCGTTCTGATGGCTTCACCAACTGTCCATTCCCCTCTCTCTCTTTCTTTCTTTGGGCTCCCTATTCCCTGAGACACAACCATATTGACATTAGGCCAATGAATAACCCTCAACGACCTCTAATTGTTCAAGCAAAAGGAAAAGTCACATGTTCTTCACTTTAAATCAAAAGCTAGAAATTATTAAGTTTGGTGAGTAAAGCATGCTGAAAGCCAAGATAGAGCAAAGCTAGGCATCTTGCACAAACAGTTAGTTTGGAATGGAAAGAAAAAGTTCTTGAAGGAAATGAAAAGTGTTTCTTCAGTGAACACACTAATAATAGGAGAGCAGAACAGCCTTATTGCTGATAGGGAGAAAGCTTGAGTGGTCTGGATAGAAGGTCAAACCAGGTACAATATTCCTTTAAGCCAAAGCTTAATCCAGAGCAAGGTACTAACTCTCCTCAATTCTGTAAAGGTTGAGAGAAGTAAGGAAGGTGCAGAAGAAAAGTATGAAGGTGGCAGAGGTTAGTTCATGAGAGTTAAGGAAAGAAGCATCTCCATAATATAAAATACAAGGCAAAGCAGCAAGTGCTGATATAGAAGCTGCAGCAAATTTTAAAGAAAATCTAACTAAGATAATTGATGATGATGGCTACACTAAACAACAGATTATCAACACAGGTAAAACAGCCTTCTCTAGGAAGAAGGTGACATGTAGGATGTTCATAGCTAGAGATGAGAAATCAATGCCTGGCTTCAAACCTTCAAAGAACAGGCTGACTCTCTTTTCAGAGGGTAATACAGCTGGTGACTTTAAGTTTAAGCCAATTATCATGTGCCATTCAGAAAACTCTACAGCCCTTAGAAATTATGTTAAATCTACTCTGCCTGTGCTCTATAAATGGAATAAAAAAGCCTGGATGACATCACGTGTTTATGGCATGGTTCACTGAATATTTTAAGCCCACTGTTGAGACCTACTGCTAGGGAAAAAAAAAAAAGATTCCTTTCAAAACATTACTCCTCATTGACAATGCACCTGGTCATCCAAGAGCTGTGATGGAGGTATACGAAGAAATGAATGTTGTTTTCATGCCTGCTCACACAACATCCGTTCTGTAGCCCATGGATCTAGAAGTCATTCTTACTTTCAAGTTTTATTATTTAAGAAATTCATTTTGTAAGGCTACAACTGCCACAGATAGCAATTCCTCTGATAGATCTGGGCAAGGTACATTGAAAACTTTATGGAAAGGATTCCCCATTTTAGATGCTATTAAGAACATTCATGATTCATGAAAGGGAGTCATATCAACATTAACAGGAGTTTGGAAGAAGTTGATTCCAATCCTTATGGATGAGTTGGAGAGGTTCCAGATTTTACTACAGGAAAAACTGCAGATGTGGTGGAAATAATAATAAAATTAGAGTTAGAAGTGGAGCCTGAAGATGTGACTGAATTGCTGCAAGCTCATAACATTTTCACAGATGAGGAGTTGCTCCTTATGGATGAACAAAGAAAGTGGTTTCTTCTGATAGAATCTTCTCCTGGTGAAGATGCTATAAAAATTGTTGAAATGACGAAGGATTTAGACTATTATATAACTTATTTTTTTACATAAAATTAGTTAATAAAGCAGCAGGGTCAGAGATGATTGACTCCAACTTTGAAAGAATTCTACTGTGGGTAAAATGCTATCAAATAGCATTCCACACTACAGAGAAATCTTTCATGAAAGGAAGAGTCAACTGATGTTTCAAACTTATTGTGGCCTTATCTTCAGCAACTATCACACTGATCAGTCAGCAGCCATCAACATTAAGGCCAGGTCCTCCACCAGCAAAAAGATTATGACTCACCGAAGGCTCAGATGATCATTAGCATTTTTCAGCAATATTTTTAACTGAAGGTATGGTCATTATTTTTTAAGATATAATGCTATTATGCACTTAACAGACTACAGTTTAGTATAAACATTACTTTTATATGCAATTGGAAACCAAGAAATTCATGTGGCTCACTTTTTTATGGTGATCTGGATCCAAACCCACAATATTTCTGAGGTATGCCTGTAAAGCAACTAGTGCACAGTAGGCACTTAATAAATGGCAGCTATTATTCATATTGGACATACTAACTTAATTGATGAAATAGCTAGGGAATACCCAGAGAGTCATGTACTTGTACAAAATGTGTGATATTTGAATTACTTCTCAATGATGATTTTTAAAAATTTCATCACCAAAAATAACCAGTATATTTATGGATGTATAGAAAAGCTAGCACCTCTACAATGTGCAGGGCTAAAAATATTATGTGAAATCCTAGAAACACTAGGATCTACAAGGGCTGTCTGACTACATTTTAGCATTCAACACATCATTTCAGATTATCTTCTAAAGCCGAAAGGCCATTAATCCATTAAAACACGTTATTTTAAACAATCATCAAACTGCGCTACTACTGTGCCATTCTGATAAGCTGGGTTAGATTTTTTTCCTTTTTTATTGGCCTTTTTTCTCGGTTGCTCCAAAATGAAACATGACTAAAAAGTAAGATAATGGGCTTCCTTATGTGATGGTAAACAAGTTCCAAAGAGTTCCTAAGATGTCTCACTCAATAGCAGCACAATTGAAATGGAAGCAAAGCTTCCTAGAATGACAACTCATGACTTAGTTGTGGAGGCTGGAGGTTCTGGGATGTTCATTTTTAAAGACCAATTTCATTCCATTTACTAGAAATAGAGTCTCTCAGATGCCCCCAACCAGTCTTACGGAGGCAGGTGGGGCAGGGGATTGTAGTGAGACCTCCTCTAAATTATTCTGGACAGTACATCATGCAATAGATTGACCTTCACATCAGCCTGCAAGTAGACCTTTTGAGGGTTCACAGATACAGAGGAAAGTACTTTCCGATGTTAGGAATTAAAAATCCTCAGGATATGCATGTGATTAATACATGCAGACAAATATATCTTGGTTTGATGGTGTTTTCTCAGAGTCCCAGAAAAGAAATTACTTAGTAAGAAATCCTGGCTTATAATGTGGTCTTTTAGAATAAGGATATCTGAATCTAACCCTCCTAAAGTCAAAATTGTGCTAAGCACTGTCTATATCTAACAATATTGTAAGTCTCTAATCTATTATATATGATATTCTATTGCCAGGCCAACTCAGTATTTATCAATTAGAAATTGGGAAGAAGCAAATTTTATTTTGCCTTTAAATGACTCTTCGCATCCAGTTCTTCCTCCTCAACAAAACTTTGCACTTTGGTGTTGGTTACAAGAAGTATTTCCTCCCTAAAGCTCCACCAAGTTGCCTTCTGGTAGAAACTGTTTTTTCATGTGCCACAGACCCTGGAGGGCAGGACATCCAAGTTACAACAGTTCAAGCCAAGTGGCTGCAGGACCCATACAGCTGTGACTTCTGTCAGCTCTTAAATAAAACATTAGATGTGTGTCTATTGTTTGTGAACTGTCCATGGTCCCTTTTCAGCTGGCTGGGGTTAAAGGGCATGTAGATTAGTAGGCCAGCTGTTTGGTAATTGTCACAGCCAGTTACTCGGTAACCTATACGACAGCATTCTCTAGAGGTAATGTATTTGTTGCTAAGCAATGAATTCAGGTAAAATACCTTTCCCTGGTTCTTTTTGGTCCAGTTTTAGAACACAGGGTATTGGTTACACTGTCTTCTCCCACAGCCCATTCACACCTCTTTTGTTTTTCTACCCAGGCCATGAAATGAGTGCCGATGAGTTGGGACAGCCCTGTTTACTGGGACTTATCAACTGCTTATGCAGTCCAGCAGTAAGCAAATGGCTGGGCAGCAGTATTTCTTGGGATGTGCTCTGAGGTAGCCACTGTCATAAAGTCCCTTCCAGATCTTAGCTTGGGAATTGGCCAATATATCCATCAGATGGGCACGAAGAAGAGCAAAAACAATGGCAAGAATGTGATGAAAAGAAAGGTAAATGGATGCCTGGTGATGTGTGCCCACATCAGTTACCAACTTCATTATTATTATTATTATTATGTTTACATTTTGAAATACATACTTGCCCTCAATACTTAAGCATAAATGTTTTTTAAGTAAACCACTCTGTTACAGAGACCAAGAGCACTGGGTAAGAGGGGACTCTGGCAAAAAACCTCAGTTTAGTCCTCTCAGAATACGTTTGAGCCATCTTCCTCCTCTAAGGAGTTTGCTGCAGACAAGATAAACAACCAGTTTCTCAACTACATTTCTTCCTACCTTAAAATTTTGAAGCCATTACGACCTGTTGTTACAGGAGACCATCTAAGGTAAGCCCCACTCACTTTGTTGTTTCCCCTGGCAGTGTTTCAGTAGAAGAGATAAAAGAAAGAGTGGTGTTTGGGTTCTCAGAAAAACCTATTAATTCAACTGAGCATTCTTACCACTTTCTGAAGAAAATCACAGTTCCTCAGAGCAGGGTGTGGGTTCTATCTGGGACTCTCATGTGCTGGGGCCCTGCAACTGTCACTTCTTCCATGTGTGAGCCTCACATTAGCTATACCACACCAGTTAGCAGGTAGACATTTTCCTCCCAAAAATGATATTCATGTTCAAAAACGTTCACAGAGAAATTCCTTTCAATGGCAATCGCCACTAGGAAATGCTAAAGATTTTTTAATGGTGAACCAACATATACCCATAGAATATGAAAATCATGGGATACAATGTGCTTCAAGTCCAGCACAGAAGCCATGCTCTTGCTGAAGCTCTTGCTCAAGACTCCCAGCTGGCAAAAAGGGGCTCTGCCAGGCAGCCACGGCCCCACCTCACTGGGTGATGGTTAACAGCAACAGGGTCTGAAACACAACTCCACCTTTGATTCGCAAGGTGGCCTTCAGCAAATTACCTAGCCTCTCTCAGCCTCAATGCCCTCATTTTTAAAATGGGCATAAAAATAAGGTTGGTTAAAAACAGGGTTGCTATGGGAATTACATGAAGTAATACATGGAACCCCCTAAGTGCATAATAATTGCTAGCCTTGGTTATAGTTACCTCTCCTTTGGCGCCCACACTGTACCAAACTAAACAAACAAATGTCTGTTGAGTGTCCACTGTGGGCAAGGCTCTGCTTGTCAGTTAAAATCTTGTTAGAGTGAATGAAAATAAAACATTGAAATGAAGAGCACTTTTGGTATTCATTACTTAAGGTTTTATATGATTTTCCTAGAAAAACAGACCTATAGAGAGTACGAGAGTTACACAGCAGAAACCTGTACCATGTGTGGGACGTGCACCTCTGCTTGTGCAGAAGTTTGTATGCCTGTGTGTTCGCCCAGTGAGCCCACTGCATTTGGAGGGGGCATGGGCATTTCGCTCTGCAGCTTCCCCTCAGCCCAGCAAACCACTGGCAACAATCAATGGTCAAAAAACATGTTCAAGTTGTTGAGTTAGGAAAGGATGAGGCAGAGAAAAGAAAAAAGGTCAGATTCAAAGCATTGCCTGTAGTTTTTGTCATTTTCTTGTCTGTTTCCTTTTAAATTCAAAGTGTTCAAAGTCCTTCAGGAACTCTTTTGCCACCTAGGTAAGTTGACAGGCAATCTTACTCTCTCCAATACATGGATATGAGATGATTGAGAAAATAAGTAGTGGGCTGGAACCCTAAACTATAACAAACACACAAAACAACGAAACATTAATACCTACAAAATTCCATGCAGATTTCCTAAGGCCTTCTCCCACATCTTAATTCATGGTTTCCCTTGAAATGGCAATGTAGATAAACCAGTACTTAAATGTAACAAGCGAAGCTCTGAGTGCTTCCATAAAAGGGATTGATAAAGACAAGAGAGATGAGTAGTATTCTGTGCATTGAGAGGCTAAACACCCAAAGGGCTGGCCACAGCTCTACCTGGGTAGCCCTCACAGCTCAACTCTACAGAATCCTCTGTTGGGCAGACCTTATCATAAACATGGATTAAGGACCAAGGGCCACACGGTAAACTGACAGACCAAAAAGACAAAAAGAATCCTCCAGCACAACTTTTGTGGAAAAAAAATAAATAAAAAAAAAAGGAGAAATCATAGTCTGACTTCTGAGGCTGGTGACAGTTTAATGGACTCTGTTTATGTAAGGAGTAAAGGCTTGGGTTTAAAAGAAATTTTTTAACTTCATAAAGTAGGTTAAAGAAGCCATTACACTTCTCACTTGCAATTTTTACATGGTAAATGTATTAGCTGACAGCTCTAAGTAGAACACAAAAGAAAATACCCTGCCACCAGAGGATCATGAGGTCAAGAGATCAAGACCATCCTGGCCAACACGGTAAAACCCTGCCTCTACCAAAAATACAAAAATTGGCCGGGTGCGGTGGATCACACCTGTAATTCCAGCACTTCGGGAGGCCGAGGTCAGGAGATCAAGACCATCCTGGCTAACACAGTAAAACCCCGTCTCTACTAAAAATACAAAAACAAAATTAGCCGGGCACGGCGGCAGGCGCCTGTCGTCCCAGCTACTCGGGAGGTTGAGGCGAGAGAATGACGTGAACCTGGCGGAGGCTGCAGTGAGCCGAGATCACGCCACTGCACTCCAGCCTGGCAACAGAGTGAGACTCATCTCAAAAAAATGAAAAAAACAGAAATACCCTGCCACCTGTATAACTCACTGAATTGTTTTGTTCTTAAACTTCGCCCTTTGTTAGATTAATAATCAGTTGTAACATAGGCTCATAAAATGAAAGTGGGTTTTTACCATCTTTTCACATCTTACCTTAGCACTATCACCTTCTTCTAATGATTTCCTCGTTATAACAATTTCCTCATATATTGGGATGCTCCTTTGGACAGCATTACCCCATAAAGAAGTCATTTTGATATTTCAGGAATAAAACCCCTTCAGATAGAGTCCAAGAGCTGCTATCACTTTAAAACAAATGGCTCTTGGCAACAAATATTAAAACTCCCGTGTGTTTTAACTTAGGTTCTGAAGAATTAAATGTCAGAACCCTAAACTAAGACACACTTGCTTTTTTGCTATTTCCCGCCTCTGAGTATTACAAGATACAATATATTGACAGTATTTTATATTTATACTTCACACAAACAAGGCGGAATTGCACATTTTATCACCACACAAAATAAACGTAGGCAAACATCTCTTTCTTCCTGTCTTGTATGCTGTCATTTGGCCAGGAGGCATTATGTTTGCCCTTTATTCCTGTTTTGTGAGTGAGTCGTGTTTTAACTAAACTTTCTTTTTTTCCTGGAGTTAGCAGTGATCAGTTAGTTGCCTCCTTACCCCGAACAATTAGAGAAGATCTCTCTCTGTGTGTATCCTTCCTAAGTCCTTAGCCCAGAGCTCTCCACCACTAGAAACAATTCTTATTTTTTTTTTAATTTTGAGACAGGAGATATTGGGAACATGCAAATAGACAGTAAAAGGCCTCCCAAAAGTATGCTGTTTTTAGAATGCACTTATCATCAGCATGGTACACATCTACCTGATTATTTCTTATCTAGACAAAACTCTGGTGAGGGTTTTTTTGTTTGCTTTGGTTTGGTTTGGTTTTTTCTTTTTCTGTCTCACAAAAACCAAGTGTTCTCCAGCAATGAGGCAACGGAAAAAATCAATACTTGCCATGTACCATGTAACCAATAGAATAAGGGGAATGATTTATGTATGGTTGGATGCAGCCTGAATCAGCTGGGGCCTCGTACAGAGAGCAAGAAAAAGAGAGAGGAAGAGACACAGAGAGAGAAAGAGAGAGAGAGAGAAGAAACAAGGGGAGATAGCAGGGAGCTCAATTGCACTGATTATTTCTACAGTGTGGCCAGATTTTTTTTTTTTTTCTGCAGTAATAATCCCCCTTTCCGGCACTACAGAACATAGGGAAAGCCTGCAATTTGTGGAATATCTGATGGCTCAGCTTTCCCCTCCTTTCCTCGGAGTCATGATGCCATGTTCATATTAAGGTGCATTGAGAAGGGGAGAATGATGTATGGCCTGCAGTCCTTCAACCTTCCAGTCATCTCCACCCTAAGAAAGACTAGTGATGAGTCGGCAAGCATTAGTTGACAGAGAGTCAAATTATCAACAGGATTAAAAATAAATAAATAAAGTGCTCCAGCAACGCTTCCTAAGAAGACCAGCGGGAAGAGCCTACAGACGAGAACTACTCTATACCCCAGGAGTTTCTGCTGGAAATATAGTTTGGTTAACTGGAAATCCAGGGCGCTGCAGCATTTAAAGGTATTTCATCCTGAAGGCAACTTTTAAGGTAGCTGATATTCTTACTCAAAGCTTAGATATGAACTGTAGTTATGTGCTTGTGGTGGGGAGGTGGAAATAGAAAGCCCCAAGCCCAGCTACTTCACAGCTGGATACCTGGTATTATTGTATATTGAATTCTAGTGGTTGTGACTTTAAACTGGGTTAATCATTTGCTTCAGGATGACATAATATATGGAGATATATATACATGTTTATTAAATAACATAATCGTTTATAAAATTCCCTGCTTCAATCCAGGATGAACCTTGCAGGACTTGATGAGAGGCATATTTGACTATTTCTTTGGAATATCTTTGTTTTCTGCGGTGTATTTAAATGGATCTAAATTTGTTTTCATGAGTTACCTTCTTTATATGTTGTGCTTGAAAATGTAGAAAGGTTGACAGCATTTCATTTCCATCAGTCTGTTGAACAAGACTGAATTATGTCCTTTTATGAGGAACACTGATGCCATATAATTTTTTATGATGTTTTCATGTTCTTTAACCCAGACACAGTATTAACACCACAGTTTGATATTCCACTAAAATATCCTATATTCTGTATATGATTCATTACACCACACATAATCCATGGAAAGATATTTTAAATACTGAGTATGTCAGAATAATGTCACGTTGTTAATGTTTGCTTAATTGGGAGCTGGTAGTGTTAACACCCAAAAACTGTTAAAATAGCTTTTCCCCCTTCAGTTGAAAGTGTCTATTCAACCCAATATTATCATAAACTCTCTTGACAAAATGCCATGTAATTTTAAAAATTTGTATGTTTACCTTATATAAATTATCTTCAACTCTATTGACTAAATATCATACTGTTTAAAATATGTAATGTTAACCCTATAAAAATTATCTTGAACCCTTTTCACAAAATTCCATGTTGGTTTTTCCATAGGTACATTCAAAGTGTCCTGGATGGCAATTTTTGGCATTTTTCCACACATATATTTATCATCTAATTTTTGCTTTCATTTATGACATAATTATTTTTGTGATTCTTACATACCGTATTTAGCTCCTCATTTACACTGCAGTTTGTGGATTTATTTCATAGTTAAGTTTGTACACATAGAATAAAAGATTAAAAATAAAGTGCAGATAGCTACAAAATATAAAAAACTCTTCTCTTCTAGTAGTCCTTGTCTTTTAAATTGCTCATCACACTTTAATACCATTTTTATAGGTGTCATTGAAGAGCAGTTAAGTTGAAGCTTTATTAGTTATAAATCAGCAAATACTCTCACGTCTGCACTTAAATATCTAGTCATTGAGAGATTTGATCTACCCTATTCCTTACAGAATTATTTTGCGAAGATTTCTAAGTAAACTTCACTAAACATATATAATTTTTTTCCTCTGAACAAAATTGAGAACAATAAAAATGTAGTCCATAAGCAAACTGTACATAATGAAATATATTTCCATAATCATAATACAGAACTGATTATCCAAACCAGCAGAAATTATGCATAATCGTTTTAAATGGGGAAGACCAGGTAGATATCTGCTGCCTCTCTCTACGTAAGGAAAGATTAGCACTGTTTTTTACATTTTGATCTTGCTCCTCATTCTCCTTTTCATTCTTCTATTGGTCCAGACAGGTGAAACAACAGAAACCCATTACCATCTTTACTTTTGGTTCCACTGCCTCAGCCACGCCGTCCAGGTGAGGGTTAATAAACAGAGAAAACCTGGAGAGGGTCCAAATAAACTGAGAACTCTAAAGACGAAGCCCAATGCTGCAAACATCTTAGCCAGAAAGAACACTCTTAGCACCCAACAAGCAGGTATGTGCTTACCAGCAAACTAAAGCAAATGGAAATTACGAAGCATGATCGCCACCAGCGAGGTGCTGCTGAACTATAAGGTAAGTACAACTAGGACCTTATTGTAGATGTATTTTTAGAGCTATGTTGCTGCCACTTCAGAAAACCTGTTATCTATAGCAGAGAAAAAGCTTAAAAGCCTGCCAAAGGCCACGGAGAGTGTTCAATGAGTTTGGCCAAGTCTATTATATTATTTGAGATGGGCCTTCCAACCACAGGTACCTGGGGGTTAGCAAACAGAATCCTGGCCCTAACAATACCAGAATCGCACCAAACGAGTACTAAACTAACTGCAGGGAGCAGATGGGTAAATAAGAAGTCCAAGAGCTGGATTTCATTGTTAGTTAACAGACTTCCAACACATGTCCTGTCGTTTAAAAAGTTTATTTCTACCAAATGTAAACTTCCCAAGTTCTAATGAAAGCTGACAATGCTCCCCAGTATGAGATTAATTTCTTATCAACATCTGGAGTTAAAATTCATAGGTTCATAAATTCATGGATGAAACTCATGTTGGCATCTTACACTGTGACAGAAAAACATATCTTCTCACTGTAAGCAAGAGTCTTCAGTGAACGCCTACTACGGTTTATATTCTCCTTCATCGGTGGTTAAAATTTCACCGATGAAATACCCATTAAAGAGAAAATCAATGTCTGAGCTTAACCACCTGCTTTGTTTTAGCACCACAAATTATTTTAAAAACTGATTAACACGAGTAACTCACTGTTTAGGAAATACAGCAAATAGTGTTTCATATTGCTATCTGTCATGCGAAAAAGAAGTTAAGTTGACATACAGTCCTTTGCTCAATAATTAATTAATCCATTTAATACAAATAAATGAAAGAACTGATCAAAAATCCACATTTTTAAAGTCTAATTTCATCTTTGTATGATGAATATAAATGAAAACATTCTCACGTTAAAAATAAAAATATTATTACTTTTAAATACATCTGCTTCTACCTAAGAGATAACTTGTAGGCTCTCCATAAAAGAACTATTTCTCACTCTATTTCTTTTTTCTGCAATTAGTCTATTGCACCCAGAGCATCATGGATTAGTCTAGTTTAATCTGAACATAATTGGATAGCAAGTTTCTATTTTCTAATCTAAACAAGCTCATGTTAAAAATACATAGAACTTGGATTCTATTTAACAGAAAGGCTAAATCAGCAGAATAAAATATGACAACACATTTCTGTACTGTAAAAATATCATTACCTGTACTTTGCAGACCTTGCCAAGGCATGAAAGCGCAGGCAACAGTCTACTGAAAATATTAAAAAGACGTATGTCCAGACCCATACTTCAGCTGATTCCCCTGATAGAATGAGGTTCTTTGGCCCTCGTCCTGGCTGTTTGCATTCGCATCTTTATAGATTATGAGGAGATATAGATCCTTCCGTCTCTCACAAATCTGTCCAATTCTCGCCACTACTTAGAATGGTTTTACTATATGGGCTGCCTCATTTATGCAAGCAGAATTTTCTCTCATAAGATCTAAATGAGAACAGATCTTCCATCCCTACCCCCAGAGAATAATCCAAAAGATGGGAGGTTCTTAATAGAACAATTAATTGTGATAAATTTCTGATTTTTGCTCCTTCGTCCAGGCCTATTTCCATGGCAACATCCTCTCATCCTATTGTTGGGTTGTTCTTCATTCACACAGCAGGTTAAGCCCAGGGCAGCCAGGGCAGGCTGATGGTCAGCTTTTATTTTCTCTGGCCCTTCAACAAAGGTTAGTTGAGGTCACCAGAAGCCAAAGGGTAATTACTTTTCCTCCTCAGGGTTAAAGGTACACAGATTGCTATTGGGACAACTGTATGGATGACCTTCAGCTTTTAATGTTCAATCTTCTTTTCTTTCATCAGAGAACAAATAAGTATAACAATCATGATGCAACTCTCATGCCTAAAATTCCCCAATTTTTTATTGTGTAAAATTACCACATATTAGCATAGTACACTCTTGAAATCAATTTGGAAAACCCAATGCATAAAATGGTTTCCTATCACTTAAATTAAAAACAAAAAATTCCATGGCAGAAAATTGCAGCTGTTCACTGGTTTTCCTGTTCAATTAATCTGATATTCATAATTTCCCAGGCTTCAATCATTTGCTGAGGGTGTGTTAAGGCCGAGAAGAAAATGGAAGCTTTCCTGGCTCCACTTGGGGCTCTATATTTTTCTCTTCAAACACCAGTTGTGGCCTCAGCCCCCTAAACTGACTAAGAGTACATGAGATCAAAATGAGTTTCCTCTCTTTGCTTCTCTATTCTCAGAGAAAGTCAGCCTCTAAAATAATCGGAGGAGGTGAGTGGATTCTTTTGAGATTAAATGCTTAAAACACATTGCCCCACTCATTTGAAGAGCCACTTTCAGATTTCAGTTCTCCATTTCAATCTGGAATTTTAAGGGAATAATTGTTATGGGTTCCAAAAATGGAGCCAGACATCAGCCAGAATGCATGTGTCATTGTTCTACCACTAGGCAAAAGACTCAGCTTCCTGAACACGATGGGTTTCCTAATAGTTCATCTCAAAAAATGATGCACAGAAGGGAGCCTGAGCCCCTTCTGCGGGGAGGGGCAAGGACTATCTGAAAAGGACCACCTGACCCACTCTGCAGCCTTACCTAGAGGGAACCATCCCTCCGAGTCTCTTCATCTTTATGCAAGAAATTGCCTAGATGAGGGAAATGAGAGCAGATCCTCCACACCCACCCTGAAAGAGGTGGAGACATTATTTCTGCCCACTTCGTCAGACTCACCTGTGTATGGCTGGAGATCAACCAGACACTTTAGTTCCCTCTAGTCCCCTGTCTCCTTCAATAGCCCTGACCCAGCTGTCTGTCCAGTGCCACCTTCACAGTCTTCATATGGAGTCATCCGTCTGCCCAGGAGCTTACTGGGAACCCTCCAGATCCACACCAAGGCTGCCCCTACAGATTGCTTCATCAGCTGCTCCCTCCACCTGGCTTGAACTTCACACCGCCAGCCTCACCCCTTTGGCCACTCTGCCTCGTTCAAGCAGCCTGTAGCCCCCTTATGTGTGGTTTCCCCCTCCATGAGCTTATGCCATCTCCTCTAAATGGCAATTTTCTCCTTCAATACCTGCTTTTTCAAATTGGTTTACAATCTAGTTCCTTCAGAAATTCCTCCATTTTTGTCCTCTGCTATATCTAAATTAAACAAATACATGTAATAAATAGACATATTATATGTCATATACCTGTTACATATAACATATATACGTATACACTGAAGCTATAGAAAATGTATCTAAATATCTGAATCCTATTAAATAGCAACTTTAAAGAAAAAACCCAATGCCTTAAATGACTCCCATTCACAAATTCTGGGGCCTCTTACAACTCTTTCACATATTTTACATACAAGAACAACTTGTTATTTATCTTGGTAAATTATATTTTTTCACTTTATTTTTTATTGTCCTTTCTACATCTCTACAAAGTCCTCCTCTGTGCAAAATATTTTGGCATCATCATATCATAATCTTCCCAAATTGTCTCCTTTTTGCTCTCAATGACCATCAATTAGTATCTGCTGAATTAAGTCATGTTTAAGGAGATAACAGAAAACAAAGTATGATCACACCCAGCTATATTTCATGTTAGAAGGGATTTCTGAAGTCTTCAAGACCCAAAGAGTACAATTACAGATGTGAATGGGAGGTGATGGAGATATTTGGAAAAGGAGATCAGAAAGTGAAGGAGGCATATGTCAGGGTCTGGCATGTGACCTGGCTGCATATTAACAGGTGAAGGGAGGAAGATCTAGCACTGCCCACAGCTGGCTGGCAGCAGTGGCCCACTGGCAAAAGAAATTGCCCTTTCTTCAATCACAGACCAATGTCAAAGGGACCAACTGTGTCTCTGCTCAGGGTTCTCTGACCAGGGGTATTTGATGAAGGCAGGGCTGTCAGCTTTTAAAGTTGGCTCTAGGCTGGTTAGCTGGAGCTTCACAAAGTGTTAGAAAGAGTGATGGATTCACACAAGGTAAACCTTAAGAAAGTTATTATTTTCCTTTCTGCAAAGTTTCCTCCTTTTCCTCCACCCCAATATCCCCACATGCTCCAGTTCTCCAGAGTCCCATCTCACAATGGGATTTTAATGTCAACAGGCCATATCTCCCCAGATCTGTTAGGAAAGATGCCTGGATGAAATATTTAGCCATAAGCAACGCATCTCTAACAATGGCATTTCAGGCATTTTGATGAGAGAGATATCTATAAGTAACTGTTAACATTATGTTGGTACAAAAGTAATTGCTGCTTTCACCATTAAAAGCAATAGCAAAAATCGTCTTCATGGATTCTGCCAGATCACCCTATGAGTGCCTCTGAGTCACCAACAAATTAAAAATATAGTACCTGGGATGTGTTAGGTCAAAGCATCTGGCAACACAACAGGTTGTATATGTTCACTCATTTCAAAGTGGACACAAACGTTCTTCCTCTTTAGGCGAGAGATTTGACCATTTGCCCTTGGCTGCTTCTGTTTTTTTAAAGCTCCTTTATTTTCCCTTGAAATCCAGAGACATTGATTTCTGTGTCCATAGTAAGCTTCTCTCTTTCCTATTTTGTAGTAAAAGTGTTACCGGAAGGTTTAACATAGAGGTATTCTCACAATTACAATTGATTCTTCCTCATATTCCAGAAATAGACGTGACTTGTCATCCCTTCTGATCACTGTCTTCGCATGCAGAATGTAAAGCTCTTTCCTAAAGAGCCTGAGAACCTTCTTCAGCAGTTGTTGCGTGGTTACAGAAAGTGATAGCGAAGTGTGTGGCCCACAGCATCGGGCCCCAGTGTCAAATAAGCGATGAGCGCTCAGTTCCTGGCACCTCTGTCCTAAAGCTTGGGCACTTGCAGGGCTAACACAGAATGAGACTTGGGAAGAAGGCTGGTAGCACAGTGCTGCTCAAATTTTTGCATGCAGAAGAAATACAGATTTATTGACCTCACCACTAGAGATGTTGAGTCAGTAGCTGGGACTGCAGGCACATGCCACCATGCCTGGCTAATCTGTAAAACTTTTTTGTTGAGACAGGGCCTCACTACTTTGCCCAAGCTCGTCTCAAACTCCTGGCCTCAAGCAATTCTCCTGCCTCGGCCTCCCAAAGTGCTAGGATTATAGGTGTGAACCACCTCACCCAGCCTTCATTTTTAAATAAAGATAATTCATCCAACCTCCAGGATTGTTATGAGGCATAAAAATAAAAATATATAAATTTAGCCAATGACTACTACAAATAATATTATTATTTGAAATATTGCTTTTTATCCAGCTGTGATCTGGAAAGTCTACATTTGTTCCAAGTTAGGATGCTATGAAGGCTATTTGAGAGATGTTGTCAGTGAAAGACCAGACGTTCTCTCTTCAGTGGCCCACGTGCAAGTCAAAGGACAGATTTCACAGAAGTCTTTCTGAGAGACCCTTCCTTCTCGCTGAAGTTCCGTGATTTTTTTCCCCATTGAAAATACCTGAAAGATTTTGGCATGCTTTTCTTCATTTAACCATTTTTACCAAAAGCAAACTTTGCTGACTCAATCAACAGAGGACACTGAGAGGAAGCAGAAAGATACTGAGCCGGGAGTCAGGAAACACATTCTAATGTCCTGGCCCTGTCACAGGGCAAATAAGTGCCTTGAGCAAGTCAGTTCACCTGGCTAGATTTCTGTCTCCTCATGTGAAAAACCAGTCAGTCGAACTAGCTATCACAGTGCATATGGTACTTATTACACACGGGTGCTGTTCTCAGGGCATGACACATACAAACTCAAACTCACAACAATTCTATGACCTAGAGAGCATTTTTCACCCCCACTTTATAGATGAGGAGACTGAGGCACAGAGAGGTTAAAATAGTCTTGTTCAAAATCATGTAACTAGTAAGTAGTGGAGATGAAATTTGCATCGAATCTATTCCAGCATCTACATTCTTAACCATGATGGTGTGCTGCCTTTCACCAAGGGGAGTTTAGATGGTCCCCAAGTCCCTTTCGATGTTTACAGTCTATGGGTCTGTGAGTTTAAAATAACCCCTAGAGTCTCAGATTCTACATTTTAGACCAGTGGAGCAAAGAGCTTATTACAAACCTGTAATTTATGACTCACACTACCATCTTATACCAGTACCAAAAAAAACCAAAAAAAAATGTTCCAAGTGCTTTCACAGATGTGAGCATCTTAGGTTGTAATTGGATCTTGTGTATGTAGGGAAGGTAATAGTACCATGCACAAGGCCAGAAAAATGAGGCCCAGATTGGTCAGGACTTGACTATGTCACCCATTAAAACTAGAGATGGGTCTTACTTCTCTAGTAAGACCAGAGGTCTGCAGGCTGGTGCTCTGGGGTCCATCCAACCTGAGTCACACATTTTCCCTAGGACTTCCTCTTGGATTCTGCAGAGACTTACTAAATTTTGAGGTGTGACAGAGAAAGGAGCCTTCCCCTCTAAGGTTCTCCTCTGTTTCCCCCTAGTCTGACCTCTCACACAGACACCAAGATGTCTGGCCTGATATTAAGGGAGTCAGCTCACACAACCCTTGAAAATTCAGATGAAAATATATGGGGGTTGCTGCAGCATGAGCTGCCCTGTCCTTCAACTCCATTTCAGGCCTGCTGAAGAGCCATCTGACCTTGCAGCCTCTGCCAGCTCTTTCCTCCTCCTTCCTTCACTCTTACAGGTGACTTCTGCCCTATACTGGAAAAAAAAAAAAAAACTGCTCTCTCAAACATCACCTGGAACTTCCAGTTCCAAGAACCAGCTGCTTGTTCCCTGGACACACCTGGTGCTTTCCCACCTAAGCTTCTGCTCACATACTTTCCTCCCTCTGGAATAGGCTTCTCACCATCCTGCCTTCAAATCGTATGCTTATTTACAGGCTTATCTCATATGTCACCTCTTCCAGGAAGCCTCTCCTACTCCTTCCAATCAGATGTTATCTACGTTTCTTTGATCACTCACAGTACCTTTCTTGTGCCTTTCTCACGGCATGCTTAAGTTCTGCTTTTTCCTGCTGTTGAGCTTATACTTTCTTATCTCCCATCAGCTTCTTCACACCCAGACTGCTTTTTACTCCTCGGCAGTGCTGAGAGCAGTGCCTGGCACTGACAAATATCTCCTTGACCTTCAATTAATCTTCAATGAATCTTTTACTCTGTCAGATTCACTTTGTGAGAATATATAGCAAAGAAACAAGATCATTAGACTCTAGTATCTTTCCCAAATTTCACCAATTGTTGCAGGAGGTGGGGGGGTAACTGTTTTAAATAAATTTCTGACTGACAGAGCTCATCCCAGAGGCAAGAACATCTTTTCTGTAACTGCCATGTAGCCTGTCTCCAAAGAGGTTTCCAAGTGTGAACACGTCAGTCCGAGACTCTGTTAATTGGATCTTCAGCTGCTCAGGGTCCTCACTGCACAGCTGCTGTTTTACTCCAGAAATGGAGAGCTGGGGATGAGGAAGCACAGGAGACGGCCTTAGGAAAATCCTCGCTCTTCCAGAGCGCTCCATTTTCCCTTCGGCTGGTCCTCACCAAGGGAGAGTGTGGGATCAAGAGACCAAGGAAAGGCCAACTGATGTGTTTCATTCTTTTTCCCCTTCCACTTTAACATATCAGAGGAGTGTTATTTGGAATTTTGACATTTACCAAGAGTTTAAGGTTAAATTATTCTGGTGGAAAAGAAAAATGCCAATCCTTTTCTCTCTAAAGACAGCAAAACCGGTTAGCATGAAAATGCTCCCAGGATGTTCAAGTCTTTTGGCGTTTCTCCTTGCCAATAACTCTTCATGAACACCCCTCTGTGAAGTAGCTCGAAACACTGCAACTGGTGTCTGAGTGTTTTTCAAATAGGCATATGGATCTGGAGAACTGGAGCTAGAAGACGCCATCTATGAACCAGTGCTTTAGAGATGAGGTTCAGTGGAGAAGACAGCCTGGGTTGCCCAAGCTTCCCCTATTGCCCGCAACAAGGCAAACACGGGCACCTTTGGGACTTAAGACATGCTCTGCCAGCGCAAGGGTGTCCATTGTTCACTTGGCCAAATCAGGGGCTTTGGAATGGTTAAGAAAAAAGGCAAAGGGGCCCTCCTTCTCCATCACACAGCAGTATATCTGAACTTTTTAAAAAGTATATCACCCCACCTTGGAGTCTTTTTAGCTTTTTTTCTAATTGCTCCCCCTTGACGTTGTAATGCCACAGATACATTGTTTAAATATCTGTTTATGTACTGTGACCCTTTGAAAGGCCACAAGCCATTGTCATGACTCAGAGTTTTTTGCTCCTCAAAAACTGATATTTGTACCCCTTCCCCACTCAGAGGTGGGAAGGGCGATATCCCTCCACGAAGAATGTATGTTGCAGGCCCACCCAGAGGGTTGACAGGACACTTCCTGACCACCACCCAGGGTTTCTGTTCATCTTTTCTCTCACTCCCCTTCAGATTTGGTAGGAGCCTGTACCTTGTAGAGCACAGAGCTAGAAGGTCCAGGGTGAGCAGGTGGCTGCTCTATGGAATGCCATGGCAACATGAGAGAATCAGGGCAGAGAGACTGACAATAGTCTCAGAGAAACGGTGTGTTTCATGCAGTGAAATATTAGGTTTTACAGTAGTAAGTGTTGAGCTAATAATTATTATAAGACATAGATTTAATAGGTAAAATTTTCAGCAATAAGCTTATCCAAAGAACAGCATTACAAGAGTTCAGAAATTAGATATTCCATTGCCCCTTTTACCAGCAAAAGGGTATGAAATTGGATTTTTCCTTCAATCTAATTCGCTTTTCCAATATTATAATTAACTTGACAAATAGATCTCAACTTCTGCACCTTCCCTTTTGCCTGAACACCTTATAGGCACAACATAATGATTCTAGTTATTAGCTCACTTTAGGCTAAAAATAAGAGGACTAACAATACATTAACATTTCCATTATCAATCAGAAACTGGTAGGTCAGCTCCTTGAATGATATGTTGCTCAGCACATTAAATCCTTGAACTCAGCAAAAATATATAAATACTTTTGCTCCTGAAGTTATGGTTTAAGAGAGTCATGGGGCAGGATAAATTGGAAATGAGAAGGACAATCAATTTGGATTGGTCTAAATGGAAGAATAATGGATTGCCATTTTTTTCCTTTACCTAGTATAGAAACTGAGTACCCGTGCTATCGGTTTGGTATCAAAGAGGAAGCAAAGAGTAACCAATCAAAAACAAACTTCTACTTGCTTTTGTGCTGGTACCACCTGCTGTACACACATCACCTTGTGACAGGGCCAGTGGACATCTACCAACTGATACCATTAAAGCAGAGTGAAGAACAAAGTATTCTCCTTTCACTTGGGCACCAGAGGACCTGGTTTTTGTGCTTAAAGCTAGTGCCAATGCTGAGTTTCAGTCACTGCAGATTCCACAGATTGATCATCCATCTCCTCCCACACATTCATTACTGCCAACATTTTGAAACTTCAATAGTGCCTCCAGGTAAATCTCCTCCATAACACTAGCTTAATAGTGTCTATAACAGGAGAGAGAATCTAAGAACTGCAGGCTAAATCCAATCATGCCCATTTGTCTCCATCTTGTCTCTGGCTGTTTTCCCTACAAGGGCAGTGCTGAGTAGTTGCAACAAAAACTGGCTTTTTGAACTGCCAAACTGAAAAATAATTACTGTGTGGCTCTTTACAGAAAAAGTTTTCTGACTTTGGTAACATGGATTTTAAAAATAAATAAATAAAAAGAAAAAACAAAAATTAAAACCCTTTCCTTCTACAGTTTTCAGAGTTTTCTTAGATAGAATTGAGAGTTTAACATTATTTTAGAGCAAAATAATATATAATTGCTTTTCAACTCCTAGGAATGAAATTTGGAAAAATAAACTCAGAAATGTAGTAAAAGATTATTGATAATGATACGGATTGTATATTGGCCATCTGCTACTTTTATGAAAAAGTCATATTAAATTTTCTCTTCAAACAATGACTATGGATGTTCATTATAGAAGAGGCTGGCATTTCTCCAAAGCACAGTTTTCTTAAGCAAGGAAGCATATATTCAAGAAATGAACTCAGGCCAGGCGCGGTGGCTCACGCCGGTAATCCCAGCACTTTGGGAGGCCGAGGCGGGCAGATCACGAGGTCAGGAAATCAAGACCATCCTGGCTAACACGGTGAAACCCCGTCTCTACTAAAAATACAAAACAATTAGCCGGGCATGGTGGCAGGCGCCTGTAGTCCCAGCTACTCGGGAGACTGAGGCAGGAGAATGGTGTGAACCCAGGAGGCAGAGCTTGCAGTGAGCTGAGATCGCATCACTGCACTCCAGCCTAGGCGACAAGAGCGAGGCTCCATCTCAAAAAAAAAACAAAAAAAAAAAAAACTAAGAAATGGACGTAAAATAGAATTTTCTTACATGTATATAAATTTAACACTAATATCTCAAATGACCTCTTAAAGAATATTAAGACAAAAAAATGTAATTAGTGCTATATAGTGCCTGAATATGATATTAGTTAAGGAGAATAAGGAGAACCAGAAAACAGAGAACATGAATATGGCAATTAGTGATTGCTTTCACCCATATAATAGTATGTTTGTATCTAAATTTTTAAAATATTTCTGGCCAGGTGCTGTGGCTCACGCCTATAATCCCAGCACTTTGGGAGGCCGAGACGGGTGGACTGCTTGAGGCCAGGAGTTCGAGACCAGCCTGGCCATCATGGCAAAACCCCGTCTCTACTAAAAACACAAAAATTAGCCATGCCAAAGCGGCACATGCCTGTAATCCCAACTACTCAGGAGGCTGAGGCACGAGAATTGCTTGAATACAAGAGGCAGAGATTGCAGTGAGCCATGATCACACCATGCACTCCAGCCTGGGCAACAGAGTCAGACTCTGCCTCAAAACAAACTAAATTTTAAAAATACATCAACATATCCAATCTACTAATCTTTATTAAATATCTACTATCAAATATATTAATGATATTAACTATAAGTAAGTATATAAAATTTCTACTATATAGTACTGAGAAATAAAGCTGTAAAAGGCATAGCCCCTGCTCTCAGAGAACTTAAAATCTATTAGGGATACTAAGATTTGCAAACAGACTCCTTAAATTCTGTTTTACATAAATTTTTAAATTTCAATACATTATTGAACATATAGAAGTAAGAAAACCTTCATGCTCAATTTAGACAATTATTTGATTATTATAACTCAAACAGCATGAAAAAAGCCAACTGCGTGCACCTCCCAAAAAAATTCTCTTCCCTTCCCAGGTATCACAGTGACTGAAATTCTACTGATGTCAGTCATCCCTTTAGGTTAAACACTGCCCCAATTTCCTTCTAATACCAATGGGTCATTATTTAGATTTTCCTAGGCATATTTAACTGCTGGTATTTTAAATATAAGAATAACTTAAATAAATTGCTATAATAAATTACTTTTATTTTTCTAGTAATTTTAGACCAGCCTGCCCAACATGGAGAAACTCTGTCTTTACTAAAAATACAAAATTACCTGGGCGTGGTGGCGCATGCCTGTAATCCCAGCTACTCAGGAGGCTGAGGCAGGAGAGTCGCTTGAACCAGGGAGACAGAGGGTGCGGTGAGCTGAGATCACGCCATTGCACTCCAGCCTGGGCAACAAGAGCGAAACTCCATCTCAAAAAAAAAAAAAAAAAAGAATTACCCCAAGATGATTTAACATGTTGTCATATTATTTACCTGTTAGATCACTTTCCACCACAAGAAATAGTACCCCTCCCCCATGAAGGCATGAGGAATTTGGTGTGAGGGATCACTGATTGGGAACCATTAAACAAAGAAGGGGGGAAATCCCACAAGATACGCTTAAACCCGTCACAATCTATCAAGACTGGGCATGTGTAAGGAGTTAATGTTTCCAAGAAAATCAAGAGTCAACAACAGAGAGAAGGTGGTCTTCTCAATTACAGTCACACTCCTAAAAATCAATCACAGTCAATAGTCACATCGAAGTGAGATGATGGTGATAAAGGGAAAGAGAAAAAAGAGATATTTCCCATAAATTCTGCGTTATTGATGACTGACCCCACAGAGGCTAATGTTCACAATAAGAATGAGCATTTATAAACTCATGTGTTAAAGCCCCGTTACATTCTAATGCAAAAACAACCCTTTGTTAACTTGAGATTTTTATGTCTTGATCATAGGGAAAGCCACATGCAATTATTTACTTTCTATTTTGTTTGTTGTAGTTATGCATAGTTGACCTAATACATGTCATAATACATAAATATCTTGCTGTGATTGCTTTTCTTTTCTGTCTTTCTTTGTGTGTGTTTGTGTTTTGTTCTATGAAATTTGGTCACATGTAAAGATTCATGTAACTATCATGTAGCTATCATGTAGCTACCACAATCAAGATACAGAACTAATCCATCACTACAAATAATTACCCGTTTACCCCTTTATAGTCACACCATGTCCCTAACACCTGACAACCACTGATCTTGTCTCCATTTCTATAATTTTGTCATTTTGAGAATGTTCTATAAATGGAATCAAGAAGTACATAAATCGGAATCACACAGTATGTATCTTTTGAAGTCATCTATTTTTTTAAATACATATGTGGCTCATATACATACAATAACATACATATGTTTAATTGGTATATTCTTGCCTCAAATTTTATTAAAATGTTTTAAGTTTAATTTGATCCAATCTGTAAGACATTAGAGACAGCCCTGGGGGTAAGTTTGCCAGAATGCAAACTGAAGGGTGAATCATTTCATGACGACAGCATAGCTCTGTGTGTTTAAAAGGGCTCAATAGTTCTTAGGCCTGAATTCCATCTTGAAGCTCAAAAGTAGTTAATATTAGAGTATTTTGGAGCAAATCTCTGCAGCTTCAAACTCTGTCTTTGGGAGGTGTCACTGAAGAGAACACACAATGGGAAGAAAGGCAGCTTTGCTCTCCAGCTGCCACGTCCACCTTGCCTTCACTCTGGTTCTCTAGCAACAGAGAAACCCCAGGAGGGATTTTGCTAGACAAGATGAAGTTAAAGAGTTAATGACTCCTATCCAGACCATAAATTAACCTGTATTTTTAAAAATCTGAAGGAAGAGGTGTTCCAGAGGACTAATGAACACGTATATCTAAAAATAACTCCTTGTTTAATTAACAGCACACTTCACAGTCACTCTAATTAAAACTGCTGGCCAGACTGAGGATAATCATCCACATCTTTCACAGGCATCATAAAGTTCAATGAAATCATTTGAGCTTTATGGGGAAATAACATGTAGGCTACTGTGGAGAAGGGTATCAGAGGGGGATATTAACTTCATTTAAGCAAGGAAGAAGCAGTAGACAGGAAGTCAAGCTGTGCAAAAGGTCAGGTGAGAAACGGAGGGACCAAGGACAGAACCAGAGTGGCAAAAAGCTAATCTCCAGTTTCAAGTAATTTCTACACTTGATCTATGAAGTGAGGAGGGCCCCCCCACCCCTACCCACAACAGAGAGTAACCACCTCTGCCTTTGGTAGGCTAAGCCTGGAGAAAGAGCAGTCAGCTGTCTGAAATGGAAGGATTTCAGGACCTTACTGTAAATAACAACAGCCAACACATACTGACCACTAATTTTGTGCCAGGAATTGCTAACACTTATTATTTTATGTATTACCATAAACTATCTTACAGATGAT
This sequence comes from Mandrillus leucophaeus, assembly GCF_000951045.1. Taxonomy (NCBI): domain Eukaryota; kingdom Metazoa; phylum Chordata; class Mammalia; order Primates; family Cercopithecidae; genus Mandrillus; species Mandrillus leucophaeus. The sequence goes on from NW_012105564.1 coordinate 527,692, forward strand.
AAAACTAACGCTTATAAAAGTTTAGTTACGGCCAGGTGCGATGGCTCACGCCTGTAATCCCAGTACTTTGGAAGGCCAAGGTGGGCGGATCACATGAGGCCAGGAGTTCGAGATCAGCCTGGTCAACATGGGAAAAGCCCGTCTCTACTAAAAATACAAAAATCAGCAAGGTGTGGTGGTGCACGCTTGTAATCTCAGCTACTTGGGAGGCTGAGGCATGGGATTCACCTGAACCCGGTAGGTGGAGGTTGCAGTGAGCCAAGATTGTGTCAATGCACTCCAGCCTGGGTGACAGAGCGAGACCCTGGCTCAAAAAAAAAAAAAAACAAAAGTTAAGTTACATGCCCAAGAGCAAGTCAGCAGAGAAGTCAAAAAAACAGACCTAGGCAGACTGAGACACCATGCTGCCTCACTGAACAGGGTCAAAACCTACTTCACAGGACTGCTGTGACAGCTCAAGAGAACCTGACATCTGCTAGGTGCTTAGTATATATTCCCCAACAATCTCCCCCAATGGCCTGTATCAGACCTAACGAAATCTACCAGTGAAATCTTTTCTCTTTGGGTAAGCTTTGTGTCTCTAGGAGTACTCTGAAAAATAAACAAGCCAACACAAATGCAGGCAGAGCATTTTGTATGCATATAATATTCCTGGAAACTTCTATCAGATTTGAAGATTGAAAAATGGAACAATAGGCTGATACATTCTAACAGCAGTTCCATTCTGAGAAAGCTAAAATGTTGGAAAATATACCTCCTCTCATGGACCTGGCCTTTGATGATTTGTTTCCTGCATTTGACATATACTCTTTAAGTTTCCAGCTTAAATCTCAGTGAACGACTGAACGAGACTAACAGATATTGCACTGAGTGACATGAGACTTTATAACATTGATATTAGCTCCTTTCTCACCTTCATTCATTTTTATAACATTTGAAGTAGAAAAAGCAAAAGTCAGATACAGATGCAAACATTACCCAAATACTGACATACGAAAAGATAGTAATACTCCCAAGTCTACACTAGCAAATAGTACTACTGTGCGTTGGCTTGAAATGTCTGTTCGTCGCCTTAACCCAGCATGAAAAAGGTAGTTAATGTACACTAATGCTTAATATATGGGGAATATAAGAAAGTCACAGGCTACATTAAGCCACTCCACCAATTACTACCTTTTGGGATTTAAATTTGTTAGGTCACAAAAGTAAATGATTATAGGGTCCAGACAGGAATGCAAATCATATGGCAGCCTGGTATAAGGTGTGATGGGTGAGGATTGTGGTGAGAGGCAGCAGCACATGCCCATGTGGAGAGGACAGCTGCTATTCAGCTAGTGACTGCCATTAGGAAAGGTAGGACCCAAAGACACACACCATTTCCCAGCTTTTACATGAAATTTCCCAAGTAACTAATAATTTTTTTAAAAAAAATTAAACATTGTGCCAGTCAAAGAAAATACTTCTGAGGTTGGATCCAACCTGCAGACCAGGAATCTATACCCTCTGGGTAAAAAGGCAGCAAAGAGTAAATTCTGATTGGCTGAAAAGAAAGTAAAGGGTCCAGGGAGTGGGAGCCTGAATAGGCAGAGTGGACAGTGCCAGACACACAGGCGCGAATGTGAGGATCTCCTCACTCAGTGTCTCCAAAGACGGGCAGAGAAGGTGAAAGAAATAGAAGGTGAAGAGACAAAGGAAAGGGGCTTTGCTTTCTTCACACTGTGTAAATTGTTAGCAATAGCTGGGGATATGGAAAGGAAAACACAGAGGGAAAAGGCCTGAGATGTGCATGAGCTTGTTCAATATTGTGAGACACAAGTCAAACGAGTGTGAGTAAGCACTCATGTTTACCACCCTTGGGTGGTGAGCTGACAGCAACCACAGTGGCCGATGCTTCTAGACATTATGTGCTGCGTGGTTTACAGGGATGATCACACATTTAATCTTGACAACAAAATCAAATAGTTATATTGTCCCCACTTTTCAGATAAATAAACTGAGTGTTAGAGACATTAAGTATCTTGCCCAAGGCCATAAAACTGGTAGGTGGCAAAGAAGGCATTTAACTCTGGACTATCTCACTCCAGTGCTGAGTTCTTAACCAGTGTCCACTGTTGTGTCTCTGCTGAGCTTGATATGGGGCCATAAGGCTGAAAAGTGAAGGCCTTCTGAAATGTCGTGGGTGCTCAACCTCCAGGAGTTTCAACTCTAGAGAGAGCTAAGGAAGCTCATGTTCTCCTTTTGCTGACAATGGCCTTCTATTATGGATGGCAGAGTAAGGTGGTGGTGAGAACGGTGGGCCAACATTCGTGTTCCATTAGCCTCCACTGCATTTTCTGTGCTGCATGTTAGCCAAGTCACCAAAGCTCTCTCTGAAGCTCTCCAGGATTCAGTTCCTTGGCTGTACAATGAGGACAATACTGCTTCAGCTGCCAAAGAAAGGAAGCCCCAAGAGGATTTCTCAAAGCCCCTCCCAGCACGTTTGTTTTCAAAAAAGGCTTTCTATACAATGCCAGCATTGCTAGATTCTTTCAGCATTTTTCTCTTTTTCTTGAATGTCCCAGAGAGTTCACTGAAGGGTTCCCGATTCTCAGGCTTATGATCAAGAGCCCCTAACCCAGTCTGTACACACCTCTAAATATGTGGGTTTTAGCTTTTCCCTCTTTTAATCAGAGCAATGGTAGAAAGTTTTACAGAGATAATAAAATCCCAAGGTCCATGCCCTAAAGATGAAGGCTAAACGATAAAGACACATATGTAAAACTGATTTTTAAAACTTCCTTTTAAAATTTTTTGCTATCACATTAACCAACAGCAAAATATTCACTTAGCCATGCAATGTTTGGTGTAAGGGAATGAAATTTTCAGAGAAAATCGCTCTTAAACCCTCACAACTAAAGACTTCAATGGTAACCAAGAATAGTGACAAACCTGAGTAAACCCCAAAATACGGGAATTCTGATAAATGTATGTTGATGACAATTAGGATAACTAACTCTATCGTTTAATTAATATTAATTTATTGTGTTGTATTTAAGCTTGAGTTGAGTGAAAGGTGTTGAAGGCACAAACCACTCTGAGTGCCTCATGCCAGCCCCATACCTGAAATGACTCAGGCTCACCTAATCTGCTTTGCATTTGGGAGACTTCCATCCTGCAGGCACCTTTCTTCTACATATGGTTATAATACAAAATTGTGCTGCTGAGTTTGGGAATGCATTACCCTGATTCCTGCTCTTCAAAATTCTGAGACATCTGGTATATTCAACAACATCAGCAGTTTTGGGGAGCCAGATGTATTCAGCACTGCAATTTTAAAAGTGGCTTTAAAGAGCAGCGCCTCCCTTTGAGCCTCCATGCTCCTATGCCTGACAGATGCTGAGCTGCAGATGCTCATTCACACCAGCCCACACGTGCATCTCCACCTGAAGGATGATCTGAAGGCAGAGCCAACTCACCTCCAAAACTGGACTTACCATTTTTCCAACCAAACCTACTTCCCATCCTTTATCTTAGTGATCTCCAGCCCTAGCCACCTATTGGCCCAATCTGTAAACCTGAGAGTTATGTTCAAAGTCCCCCATCTCCCTCAATCCTCACATCCACCTACTTGTCATGACCAGTCAATTCTAGGCCAGAAAGCCCCCACCTGCCAGTGCATCAACAATGAACTGGCCTAGACTCTGAGTGCTTCAGAGGAGAAAGGGAGGAGCAAAGGGCCTGCTGTTCCCTCAGCCACATCTAAACAACCCAACCCAGTGCAGTAAGGTGCAAGGACAAGAAACTACAGGGGAGAGCATATAATGTGAAGCATGCCACTTCGAGTGAAGGTATCTCTAGCCTCTCTGAGGGCCATGATACTATAAGAGTAGGTTGAGCATAAGCCTAATATCCATCCATCAGGGAGCCCAAGCCCATGATGAGAAAGTCTGTCAGCCAGAGAGGAAAAAACCTATCCCACAATAGGACCAAACCACAACCTGCAGACTCCCAAAAAGAAAGAGAAATGCTGAGCTGTTCTAATGGCAAAAGGAGACATTGACAAAATGTAAAAATAACAAAGAGAATAATAGTCGTAACTTAATTTCTGCCCACAAACAGCATCTGAATCTATGTGGCAATGCTACTCATGACTCATCCCCACAAGTCAAAGTTGGAGCCAAATGGGCAAAAGAAAAAAAAAAGACATCTGACGGGAAAGATGCTTGCAACACAATTAATTTTGCGTAAAGAATGTATAATTTTCCAAGGATTTGACCTAAAGCATTAAGCCAGACCATATATTGTTCTAATCAATTAGGCCTTTCTGCATCAGCACTTTTGCCTTGCAAACAACTGAAGCCATCATGCCCTCTAATCAGGAGGAAAAAGTCATACAGATTCATTTATTACCATTTGTGTTTATGATTTTTCCAGGAGAAAAAAAAAACAGAATAACTCTAAAACAGATTTGAAGGTCTCTGTAGCTGAAAAGGATGTTGTCAGAAAATTATACCCATTTGAAGGGAGAAATAGCTAGATGCTACTTAGTGTTTATCTTGGGGCTTTTTACCATTTTGAGATTTTAAAAAGTGAATTTTCCTATATGAGAAATGCCATTCAGAATTATCCAAGTCAAAAATGGAGTCTTCAATACTGTTCTACTATCTTAGATTTATCAAAACTACAGAAGTGTAAATGGTATAGCTAGAATGAGCTTGGATATAATATGTTCCATCCTTTTCAATCTCCCTATGGAAATGTAGCAACTTCTGTGATAGGATCTTTATAAATAATGATAATACTATTAATTGACTATTTACTGAATACTTAGTTTGTGCCAGGCACTATGCAAAGCTCCTTATATACTTTGTCTCATCCAATCATCACCAAATCCTATGATATCATTACAATTACTAAACCAGTTTCACGGATGACAAGACTAAGGCTACCAGTTAATGCATCTTCTACTGACTGCTTTGGTGCATGTGAAAGTATAAGGGCCTGAAATAAAGACCCCAGCACAAAATCTTTAGAGAATTGCCTTAGTCCTATACCAAATGTAATAACAACTTTCAAGTTGCCATCTCTTAAGCCTGCAGAAAATATCTTTATTTCTAAGAAAGCTGGCCAGGCGCGGTGGCTCATGCCTGTAATCCCAGCACTTTGGGAGGCCGAGGCGGGCGGATTACGAGGTCAGGAGATCGAGACCATTCTGGCTAACGTGGTGAAACCCCGTCTCTACTAAAAAGTACAAAAAAAAATTAGCCGGGCGTGGTGGCGCACGCCTGTCATCTCAGCTACTCGGGAGGCTGAGGCAGGAGAATGGTGTGAACCTGGGAGGCGGAGTTTGCAGTGAGCCAATATGGCACCACTGCACTCCAGCCTGGGCAGCAAAGCAAGACTCCATCCCAAAAAATAAAAATAAAAATAAAAAATAAATTTAAAAAAAAACTGGCATCCAAATACTTTTGTAAGAAAATTATAATTCAGCATCTTATTCAGCGTTTAGGTTACTTCATTACTTTTTAGACTCTTCAGAATGTAAAGATACAAATTTGACTAATGTTGTTTAATGTGTAGTATCAATTACGCTAGATATTTTGTGAGTTATTTTATTTATTTTTCACAAGATGATCATGAGATGCTTAGCGTCTTTCATATTCCATAGGTATAAACCCAGAACAAAGAGATAGACAGCTGATAAGGGTTGCAACTGAGATTTAGAAGCAGGTTATCTAATTCCTAAAGGAGGGTAAAGGACTATGAGTCCAGTTAATTGGTTTGCAACTTTGGAAAAAATATTTTGTGACAAAAATATATTGAAACAAAGAGCCAAAGGGTAGACAGTTTATTGAAGGCTTTTAACTATTTGCTTGATTCCTGGATCCAGATGACAACACATAGTATGTTGTCATGGTCCCACATTTCTTTTGAAAATTTCAACATGGACCACATGAAAAGTAAACCCCTATAACTGGAAACCTAGTGCTCTTGCCTTCTGCAACATGGAGTCATCTGCTCCTTGTTTCCATCCAAATCAGCATAGGGAGCCATAGAAAATGGGCCTCACATTTAAAGCAAAGAAAAAAGAAAAGTGGAAAATCACACAAATGGGAGCACTCACAATTCTGCTGATCGTTTTCTAATCTGTGATTGTGCCCAACACTATTACCGTGTATTTATAATTCAACCAATGAAGTCAGTAATGCTGGATGACTTACATTCTTGACAATTTGTGGCAACTGTATTCAGCATTCTGCACTTCTAATGGCAGTAGCAGCAAATACTCAGAAATGTATGGCATTAATGTATTCACTAGTATCTTCCCATTCTTAATCCCCTGAATTGCTCTCCCAGTTTCAGAGAAGTGTCCCTGAACCCTAAATAATAGGCGAACCATGCAATGCAAATCAATAGATTTTTCATGTGCAATAATTGTTTCTCTCTGGGAGATTCCCATTAGTCCCAGAAGGAAAAATATTTTGATTGACCTCAAGGAACACAGCAGATGTGGATAAGCTGTGTGTGCTTCTGACCTTATCAGAAGAAAACCAGGCCTTGAAAACCACAGGGGAACACCCTGGACATGTGCATATTGGCTGTGGGAAACCAAATGGCTGGTCAAGTGTGTGTTCTCCTTCAAAACCAACCAAACCAATACATGCAGACTGTGCAAGGCAAAGAAGAAAAAAGGGTGTGAAAGGGTGTGTGAATTAACAACATTTATTTATGTTTAAAGCAGTCTCAGGAAATAATAATATCAAGGGAAAAAATGGAATGTTGTGAGCATCTGGGAATCTCTGACCCATTAGTAAAAAGATTTTCTACATAAAATTCTGGAAACCGACTTGCTTAAGCCCCTGGGTACAGAGGAGAAGTTTACTCTGTTACCTTTGAATGCCACATTTCCTGCTCAGTTTGGGAGTTATATGGCCAAATAAGACCACAAGAAGAGGGTGAAAAATCAGCAAAATTCATTTTTCATGGAGAGTTCTAACCCAGGGGAACAGGTTAAAATTACTTGAGAGAGAGAAGGAAGAAAGGGAGGAAGAATTTAGGGGATACTCGGAGAAGTCTTTACTTTGAAATGGGAGGAGTTCTTAGTTCCACTAAAATCACTTTCTAGCATCAATAAGGCCAGATCAGCCTGGGGTGGGAGCAATTCCTTGTGCCCTGCCATGAACTAGAAGAAATAGAGCACATTACTAGTATAAAGGAATCTCAGGTCACTGCTCCCTGACATTTCTGAGAAAGCAGCACACTACTGGGCAAAGCACAGTAAGGAGTATTTGTGAGGTAAGTTTTTACAATCTAAGGTTTAAATTATACCTATTGTGCATCAAAACCAGTGCACTATTGGACAAATGGAACAGATGCAGGAAACTAAAGATAAGCCTCAATTCATATGCAAGGAGAGGACTTAGAGGAAACCCAGGGATGCCACCCAAAAACCCACAGCAGTTGTGGCCTAGGGGAAAATTTTAATAATCAATGCTTCTCTTATAAACTTCTCATAAATTGGTTAAAGGCCTAGAATAATTTTCATTTATTCATTTATTCAACTAGTATTTAAGTCAAGTCTCCAATGTGCTGAGTCAGTGTAGCTAAATCATTGTGTACAAAGTGGAGAGTGGATAGGTAGGCTGGACTGATAGACAGGAGCCAGTTTAGGGTGGAAGCCTGATGGCTGGGGAGCCAAATTTGGCAGAAAGGAGAATTTTGCTGACCAGCACAGTGTTTATTACAACTTTGCTCTTGAATGCCTCCAAACAAATCGTGCACATTTTTCCAGCAAGTACAGGGCATACCATTCCGAATTCCCTTACATTGAGGCAGTTAACAAATTTATGTTATCTGGCTGGCCTCTGGCATCATAAGCATTTGTGTTTATGATCCCTGAGCCAGGTCATGGCCAAGGGAAATACTACCTGCCCTTACAGGTCTATTGCAAACACATGAGGATGTTTTGAGTCATCCAATAACTGGCAGGTACTACTGGAAGTTGTGACCCAGAACCAAGGAAGCTCAACATCCTGCAACATCTGGGAAAGCTCCTCATAGGGAAGATTCGCCTGTCCCCCAAATGCTTGAAGCACCTCCTTTGAGAAACACTGGGCCAAGTAATGTCATGGTACAAAATTTGCACTTTAAATCTTAATATTTATTGTCCGATTGATAATACTAGTATTATCAATTCAAGTAGAGTCCTACTTGAATTATTAACATTTCTAAATTATGAACAAGAGAACACAGATTAAAAAAAGAATTCAGAAGAGAATCTTGATTTGTAACCGATGCTGAGAGAGAGACAAAATGTTTTACTATATTTTATAAGGAGGCAATATTTTCTTCCCTGAAATAGTAGCAGTATCTGGCTTCAAAATAGAGTCTCTGTAAAAACAAGATGTTCCCTCCACTGTGATTTCATACAAGCACCTAATTAGAGAAACCACAGGGAAAGCTAACCAAAACCATCTTAAAGGGGTTTAACTTTTAAATGTGAAATTTCTGGTATTACCTTCCTTTGGATGGTAGGAAATGCTATAGGGATACAAGGGGCTGCTTATTGCACACATCAAGAACCAGAACTATGCCATGGAAATGTTTCTGGTTGGCCTCGCAGGACATAGACCACAATGGGGTGGTTCAGCACCACACATGTTGACACACTCACTCTTTCTTTCTATGTTTTCTATTCTGGTGTAATGTCCAGGAAAAGAACTTATAAAGCTATAGGCAACTTCAAAGAGTATGTAGAAAAGGACAGAGGATGTGTTTCCCGGGATTCAAAGCCAATTTGCTGGTACTTTATAGGGTTTCGACTCCACAGATATTGATGAGGAAAGGCCTGCTCCCCCAAGGATGATCCTGGGAAATTACTACCCAGGAGTGCACCCCGGGTGAAATGCATAATGGCAGGTGATAATTCTGTGGTCAAACCATTACTTCGGTGTTTAAGCAGATCAAATCGATGAGAAAATGAGCCAGAGATGGGTCTTCACATAATAATAATCATTAAAGAGGGGCAAGGGGGCATTCTTCCATTGCAAAAGAGGAAGGTTCCTGTTAGGTTTTCTGATGAACGCAAAAAAACATTAATTGCTATTTCTCCTGCCCCTGCTTTCCTTACTGTCAACCTTCTTGAAAACTGAGCCCACTCTTGATGCCCCCATTCCCTTACTCCCACTCTCATCAGTTAGGCTGGTAAGAGGATTCTCCCATCACATTCACTAGGGAGCCATCCTCCAACCCAACAGCCTCTTCCATTCTCACTGTCCCTACTGCATTTTCTCAAAATCATTCATTCATTCACTGATTTTTTATTAAGAAACCACTGCATGCACAATTACTCCAGACCTGAGTGGAAATGGCAGTGAGCAAGAGTCCCTGCTCTCCTGGACCTTAGAGTCTAATGTGGCAGAGGGAGTGAGGGGAAAAAATGAGTTGGATCATTTCAACTAGCAAAAAAATGCTACAAAGAAAATCAAATTGGCACAGTAATCGGGAAGCAGGGTATGAAGGAAAAAGGAGACTGTCTACTGGGGACAGACCACCTGGGTTCATTTCCTTACTCTGACACTTATTAGCTATAGGGAATTGCATCACCTCCTTGTGCCTCAATTTCCTCATCTATGAAAGAAAGGGAAATTGAAATAATAATAAACTGTACATGCCTCATAAGGTTGCTCTAAGGGTTAAATGAATTAATAAGTGCTTTCTATATGTGCATAGAACAGAGTCTGGCATTAATTAAGAGTTTCTTCTGCATCTGTTGATATGATTACATGATCCTTAAGGCCCTTTCCAGTCCTGCAATTTTATATCTCTATTGAACTGAATTTCCACTAGAAGCGAAAAATGGATCTAGGCAAGCGGAGCTACAATATACTTTATATAAAGCCATATCCTTTCTTTATCCTGTTAATAAATCTGCTAATTAGAAAATAGTAACCATCTCAAGCTACATTGCTATGTTAAAGTAAAAACAACAACCCAAACCTGTCTCCTCTTAAGACTCAGATTTTACCAAAAAAAGAAATCTCATCTTCTGGTAAACATGAGATTCAACTGGGAGGCTTTTCACTCCTTCCTGCGTGCAATTAACAGCAAACACCTTGTCACAAACATTTTTGAAAGGTCAAAGACGGCAACAATTTTGCTAAAGAGACAAATAGTCAGATAAAACACTATCCTGGTAATTCCCAGGGTTCAAAGAACAGCATAACTGTGATCAATAATGAGACACACAAAAGGGATTGTGGGATAAAGGGCGGGTCCAATTGGAAGTATTAAAAACGTGTGTAAGTCCTTTTTACTCCCAGCATACCATGTGTTACACAGCAGATACTGAAGCTGTTAACAGTAAATTCATACTTACAATGTTAGAAAAATAAGATTCTGATTATGAAACAAAAGGTTGTTTTCAGTTGAAGAAGTAAATAATAGTAAGAATAAGGAATTTTGCAAAAGCCAAGGTAAGAATGTTTTGCCTCTGTAGTAAGTCAATTATTAAGTTCAAATTTTGAATGTATTTTAATCATGTTTTTATTATTGCCTTTTACCCCTATCCTAATGCAAACTATAAGTGTTCAAAGAACACTTACTTATTTCTAAATAAATATGTTTATATCTTAAATGTGCCTTAGAAATAGCATTTTTCATATATTTGCTTTCTATTGTCATTGTCTTGAGAGTAAATTTAACTTTTCATACATTGAAGACACAGGTTTCCTTTCTAAACGTTCATTGTACGTTTTAATTTTTTTTAATGCAGGCATTTCCAGCCCTTATGGCAGATTGTATCTTCCTGGCAAAAGTATTTTATCACTTAAGTTGCATTACACATTGATTATCTATTATCTGCTCATATTAAGAAGCCTCTATCATCAGTTAATGTTTACTAAACAATCAATACAATCTAAGTGAAACAAGAATAAACTCAAATAAGTGGGCTGAAATTCAGAGAAAATTGAGACCGTGTGCACTTTAGAAGAGCAGTCTTTGTGAGAACTCATTTCTGCTTAAAAGATCTAATTTATCTGTTTTAATGCTATCAAAGTTAATAATGGATGACATGTCTTACAGCTTCAATGATGCAGCAACTTGTCAATAACACAGAGAATTTAGAAAGCAATTCATCAATTCATGATTTTTAATTGGACCGTGGATGGTTAATTTTAAGTCATTAGACTCTCCAATAATAAAACCCTAGAAAGGGAGAGTTAATTAATACAGAAGTGAGTAACTGTTTCCTGTCTCTTCAGTGAAGAACTGAGTTCCTGTTCCACCCCAATAACAAGCGGCACTTTTTAGTTTAAGCACCTTTGCGTGGGATGAGGATTAGGTGTGTGGAATGGGAAAGTAAAGTAAAGTAGAGAAAGAGAGTGGCCTGTGTGTGTGTATGTGTGTGTGTGTGTGTGTGTGTGTGCGAGAGAGCATACTTCCCAAATATCTTTCTCCCAGAGACCCAGAATAAGTCCAACATACTCTATGCAAATAGGAAAGAATACAAATTTCCCTTAAATCTTTCTCTGAAGTGGGGGGTAAAGTGGTCAAAAGATTTCCCCACTTCTCAGTCTTGCACTTACTGGTAGAGCTGCATATTGCTTGTGTGTTTGTCTATTGATATTGCATTATCCATTGAATGTCCAAGCTGAAAGGGATCTTGGTGATTATCTGGTCCACCTGACCACCTTTTACAGCTGGGGAACCAGAGTTTCAGGAATACTTAGAGACCTATCCAAGGTCACACAGTTAGAGACAGCGCCAATCATTCTTCCAATTTCCACACCCAGCAATTATTCCACTCCACCACACTTCTCCGATCTCTCCTGCCTAAGAACACAACTTCTCATGCTCACAATGGAGAGATTAATCAGTCTGCAAGTTAAAGATTCGTTTTAAACAAATTGGTTCATTATTATTTAATTGAGGAGGCTTTGGAGCAATAAAAGCCTTGCTCACCAAAACTGAATAAGCAGCTCATGAAACACTGAGCTCAAGAAATGTAAAAACTGTCACGAGTCAATATGTGCTGCCTTTCTGTTTGATAAATGCCACCCAATACTTCAGAAGTATCAGAAACTAATGGCGTCCCAGCATTCCATAGGCATACATTAATGGGATCAGGAGCATAAAATATAAACAATAATGTACATATTGATTGTTCTGGACACTTGAAGCCCAACAAACATTTGAAAGGTCAGTCATTTCACTTGCATCAAATTACAGATAAGTCATTTGCCTGAAGCTGGAAACTTGCCTCTCCGTGTAAATTTATCTCATGACCTATAAACTTAACCGTGCCATACTTATACTAGCTTCCGTAGGTTGTCTGATGTGAAAAATGTACCAGAAGTGCTTAACCCCATAAAGCATATACAATAAACAACATGCAGGAAGGATATAGTGTAAGAGAAGCCCGTTCTATAAGCTGAATAAATACAATGAAACAGCATTTTACTCTGACAGAACATGTTTCAAGATTTCTGTAAGTCAAATACTACATGAGCTTACAAATGAATATGTATGCTTTCAGAATGTTAAAAACTGCAAGTTTATGAAATGCAATGTTATAGTTATTTTTACCTTTTTTTTTTCTTTTTTTTTTTCTTTTTTGAGATGAATTCTTACTCTGTTGCCCAGGCTGGAGTGCAGTGGTGCGATCTTGGCTCACCGCAAGCTCTGCCTCCCGGGTTCACGCAACTCTCCTGCCTCAGCCTCCTGAGTAGCTGGGACTACAGGTGCCCACCACCACACCCAGATAATCTCTTGTATTTTTAGTAGAAACGGGGTTTCACCGTGTTAGCCAGAATGATCTCGATCTCCTGACCTCGTGATTACCCCACCTTAGCCTCCCAAAGTGCTGGTATTACAGGCGTGAGCCACCGTGCCCAGCCAGTTATTTTTACTTTTACCTAAAAAAATTAAATTTGGTTTGACCAGTTTGCACTGGAGTTTATCTTTGGGCAATTTTTTTCTCCAGTGAAAGATTTATTTCTTTTCAGAGCCCCTCCAAAATAGAATTTAAAAGCTCATTTGAAAGTTGTCTGGATATCCATATAGAGGTATTTCTTTACTGACATTCAACACCAAAGGCACCTTTCCCTTAGAGGTGGGCTTCTATTTAGCAGTCTCTCTGATGCTGCTACATATGGACAAACTGGATATCAGGGGATAGTTCACAATCCCACAGCCCCGGTTCCTTCCCTGAAGTGATAGTGTTCCTCTTTGGAGTCAGTGTCCCACTACTGAGATTGAAAAGGGTGAGTAGGACATTGAGGGGTTGAAAGAAAGGCTTGCAATTTATGCCCCCTTTATGAGAACAGCAATTTTACCTTTCCTCTGACAATGCCTCTAACCATCCTAAGCTTGGAGAGTTCCTCCATTCACTACTAAGTAAGAATATCAGAGTAAGAACCAAGCTTGCAGAGATGTCACCCACTAAATAGCCAAAGCAAGCAATGTCCTTCATTAACAGGGCTTATAAAACACTCAGCAGAATTTCCTCTGGCAGAAGGCATTCCTCTATGTGTAAGTGAATGAAAATACATCTGCTTTTAGGTTGACAGCTTTAATCCTAAGCATTTTCAGCTGTCTTGGTGAGAGAAGGTGACTAGATACCCTTTTTCTGAATTTTGCACTATAGATCTTATCCAAGATTCTACAACAGCTAAAACTAGACATTTTGAAAATCAGATTTCTTTACTTGTGAATCATAGTGTTTTCAAAAATACTTTTTAAACTCTTGTTCCACTAGTTTAACAATTGGTAGCCATTGTAAAATCATATAGTTGCAATTTACATTAAAAGACCATAATTGTAACAAGGAATACAACAGAATTAAAAACTACAAAGGAAAATAATGATTTATTTGGTAGCCAAATGACCTAAAGTTAACGTTAAAAACATCATTTTATCGTTTTCTAAAAAAATTATCTATCGAAGAAATTATTCTATGTTACACTATACATAGAACCTTAAATGGATTAAAATAATAAGTATCATTTAAGACAAAACCTAATTATTATACTTGGTCAAAAGAGGAAGACCATTTCAAAGACATACAGCTTGGATTATTGTTTTTCTGCAATTTAAATTTTTAAGAGCTTCAAAAAGTGGCTCAGACATTTTTTATCACAATCAAAACTCAATTTGGTCAATAATATTAATATTTTGAATGAAGAAAACTCAGGACCAGAATAGTGATTATGTCTTCGAGAAATAAGTTTATTCTGAAACCCAGACTGTAATTTCATTTTGTGCTAAAGCTACTAGGAAGAAGGAATGTTCATGCCAAAGAAAGACAGAGATTTTTAATTGTAAACACTATCTTTCTGGCATATTAATAATGCACCTTTTATTGCATTAAGTTTTATTAACTTTATTGCATTAAGTTTTAGTCACATAAGATCTGCAGGCTAAACATTCCCTGAAAAGTAGTTCTCTGTATTTCAGAAGCTATTTTCGGACTTTTAAATTTTAAACTGAGACTTTGGTGACCAATAAACAAGAGACAAAAGAATTCTCTTCTCTTCTGCTTATAAGACGACAATACAAAAAAAAAATGTTAAAAGCCATGTCTTTATTATATTAAAAACTGTTCAATCATCCTAAAATGCAAGCTTATGGTGACAATTAAGGGCAGAACCACTTGTCCTATCAAGCTGAAGTAACTGTATGCAGCAATTCTATCAAGGATATCTTCAGAGCAAAAATAAAAGGACATTTATCATATCCTCCCTTTGACTATTTCCTTGAAAGCTAGGCTTTCAAAGTTGAGGCCTAACACACAAACTACTTTTCTTCTACTCCTAACCTAGGATTCTTTCTTTCTTAAAATGCACCATCCACCTCTCTAGACAATAACTCCAGAAGACCTAATGATTGTGTTCCAAATCCCACTCGTGGCATTTCAGTTTTAGAATAATGAAAATAGGCTATCGATATCACCTGAGTTTCAAAAGACTGTTCTCTGCCACAGTTCCTAAACTCAAAAGATTTGCTTTTGACATCAGGTACATAGTGATGTGAAACGGGAAATGAGAGTCCCTACTGGGATGGTGTACATCCTCACATTTGTGAGACCAACCGCCACACTCCCAGCTTTTCTTGTTCCCTGACAAGACTTGTCCCGACCCTCTCCTGGGACACTTTTGACAGCAATTGCAGACAACAGAAGCCAGCAGGAATATGTAAGAACAGGTGCTGGGTTCTCCTGGGGACGCCTGTGCTCAGAGAAAGGGCCTCCATAGAGCTGTGCCAAGACATTCCACTTCCAAGTTGCCCTCTTGCCCTTAGCCATTGCAGGATTTTTGCTCCTTTTCACACAGCAGATGTTTGGAAAGATTTGCCACAAAGCATTATGGCTTCTAAAGTGCTTCTGGCAAATTTTCTTGGTCAGCTTTTAAGGGACCTTGGTTGGAATCTCTGATAATATAAAATAAGAATGAGTTTGTGTTCAGATAAGGGAAATGATAATAAAAGGCCAGCGCTTTTCCATATTACTCTATTATTCCAGGTGGCTTCTTTCCACTTCCTCCCACATCTCAGGAAAAGGGACATTCCTGGGTTCAGAGGATCTCTAGCATCAAAGAGGAAACAGATCACGTAATACTTCCTCCACATACAGGTCACAATATTCACATACTCCTGCATATTAGACACCACTTCGGGAGCATCTGGCTGACTACTGTTAATCCCCATCCTTTATCCAGTGATTAAAATTGCTCCGTGATTAAGGGTGCTCTGTACCATGGGGACAGTCATCCATGAAACTCAACAACCACTCAGGGTGGCTACTTCTAAAAGTGTGGTCCCTGGGCCAGCATCATCATCAGGATTACTTGGGAGCTTTGTAATAATGCAAAATTTCACGCCCACCCCAAACCTATTGAAACAGAATTTAATGAGATCCAGAATGTAACAAGATCATGTCTAAGAAGCTCTATGCTACAGCTTCTTAGAGCAACTCAGTGCTCAGGATTCACAGAGTGAGACACTGCCTTTCTCCAATGCAGAGATTTACACAGCTTCAAGAGCACTCCAGTGCATTCTCTAAATCTCAGATTCTCTAGGAAATATGGTCAAGAATCAATGAATCTATGTTACAATTCATTATTAGTGGTAGTAGGACTCGAACTCAGAATTCCCAACTCCTAGATTTCTGCACTTTCTGCTACCTCAGCTAGTACCTAAGGAATGGATGATTCCTCCACATCTTAACGTTGGGAAGTTATTCCCGTTCGCATTATTATTATGGTGTAGTAAAAAGAGGGCTTCAAGTCTTGGTTCTGCCATTACTCATCCCTATGACTTTGAAAACAACTGCATCTTTAAAAAAACAGATTAGAAGCCCAAAGACATTAGGCCAGACACTGTAACTCACACCTATAATCCCAACATTTGGGAGGCTGAGGTGGGAGAATTGCCTGAGGCCAAGAGTTTAAGACCAGTCTGGTCTATATAGCCAGATCCTGTAACTACAAAATAATAATAATTTTTAAAAGGACATTTATAAAATAAGGTTAATAAAATAAAAATAGAAAAGTGGGGCCATGATTTAGCAGTAAGTAGCAAATACTACAAAAAATACACAAGTTCTAATCTAATTTGTAATCTAATTTCTGAAAATGTAACCTAAAAAAATACATCCGAAGAAGAAAATGTTATATGTACTAAAATGGTCACTGGAATATTATTTATAACAGAAAAACTGAAAGCAACCAACAAACTCTGTCATCAAGATATGGCTAATTAAATTATGGGACATTTACTCATTTAAAATGATATTCACCAAGAATTGGTAGCCACATGAAAAATTCTGGTATGATGTCAACAGGAAAAGCAGGATATAAAATTGTAGTACATTATGATTCCAACTATGTAAACAAATGTACATAGCTAGAAAAAAAGAAAAATATTTGCAAAATGCATCATATTTTATCAAGATAAGTAGAATATAGGTAATTGTTTTATAAATTTTCAGTAGTTGTTAATTGTTTCTATTAGCTCCCTACAAGAAAAAATTTATGAACAGGAAATGAAAACAAATTAGTAACCACGAGACCTAATACAGTTACTATAAACTGTCACTAAATCTGGCTCTGAACTCCACGGATGATAACAAAAATGAACAATTATTGAGCACTTGCTCTGTGCTCAGGACTTGTACTAAAGGCTTCAACATTGCTCATTAAATCCTCTGATGTCTGTAATATGATCACCCCTATTTTACAGACAAAAAGACGGGGCTTTAAAAAAAAAATCAGGGTTTGGATAAACCATGGGGTAGCCTTATCTGGGTCTGTTTCTTCATCTCTGTAAGGAGGGATTGGGACTAACTGACCCTTAACATTCCCCCAACTCTGAGATTCTGAGATTATGAAAATCAAAAGCATGACAATGACAATCAAGAAAGTCTACACAGGCATTATGTAAAGCAAGGCTACGCATGGACACTCCAAGCAGCCCTTCTTAGGTAAAACCTTAAGGAAGACCAAGTTTGCCTCCCCATCTTTGCCCCTTCTCCATCTGGAGGTGCCTCCCCTCCTGCTCTCCTTTGCTTCTCTTTGCTTTCAGAGTAACTGTCAGCAAGATTAATTTAGATCCACGTGTTCCCTCTCCCTGGGGCATTTGCCTTTGAATCTTCTCTCAATGCAGTGAAAGTTGTGTCCTGTCCCCTTAAGAAAGGATTTCAGGCATAAGCACAGTGGTGGAAGAAGTGTTTACCAATCAGGGACCCTGTCTGCCAGCAAAGGCAGCTTCCTTTCTCAGCCTCTCCTGGGCTGAAGGGCAGATGAGGAAAACTAGGAGAAGGGGCAAAGCCTCAAATAGTACCTATTGAGACTTCTTTCAGATGCATTCATGCATATATATAACTGAAGTTGTCTTGCAAAACTGATGGACAAAATTCAACCTTGTGATATTAGAAACTATTACTTATGAGTTAGCTAGTTTTCACATTGCAAATAAATCACCACCTGGTCATTTTAAAAAGCAAAATCACCTTCTGGATGTGCGATTTATAAAAACTATTTCACATAAAGCATTTCAGGTGTTTATATACAAGGTCTCTCAAATCCCTACAAAATCTGCACACATGGAACATTCAGTAAAATGTAAAAAAAAAAGTACACACTTGTATGAATACAATAATTGATTAATAATACTTCTTCACAGTATCTTCTTGACAATGTTATTAACTACTAAACAATAAATAATTAATTGCTATAGTATAGTATATCTAGTACGTATATATAGTATTATTCTCATGAAGTAATATTTTATAACTATTTTCAGCATTTGGGAGAATTGCGAAAAAGATTAGAAAAAAATGAAACATTACTATTTCAAGTAGAATAACTAAAAATTAAAATTAGGAATAATTCTGCTAAAAAGATCTCAGCTTTTTTCAGCGTTTTAATTCTAAGCTACTTTTTTTAAATTTGCATTTATGGAAATGTTCTCTACATTTTTTAAGGAACTGTGTGCTAAAAATGGTATTCCAAATTAAGGATTTTTAAATTGATATCTAATTTTTTCATTAAATATATAAAAATTTTAAATGCAAGCAAAATAAATTTGTACTTTAAAAAATATGTAGCATTTTGGTAGTGCTTAGTGGAAAGGAATGCCTTTGTGAGCTCCTTTATGTTTCAATTGATACACTGTCTTCTACACAAGTGAAGCATGAGCCATACCACACTTGATTTAATTGATTTTATTATTATTAGGCCTGTTAATGTTTTAGAATTGATTATGCCAGAGCAAGGGAGTGTTTGATCTGAATGAGCTTCATTTTATAGAACACAAGTTCAACGCATCAAAATCTCTATTTTTTAGAAAGAAATTAATTTGTTGTTCTTGCACGTTTAATTAAACCACATTAAGAAAAAAAAAAAGGCCTTAGAGTTGAGAACTTTCCAAACCATTTATTTTAGCTACAGAATTAGCAAAAACATACAAGATGATGTGCAATTTCCTTATTTTGGAGCATTAGTTGTTTGGAGTGTGGTTATGGAGTTTCTCAACCCACACTTTTCCAACATTGATAACCATTAAGAAAAGACATAGAATACTCAATTCTGTTCACTCAAATTTGGTAGATTCCGGGAGTGAGTTTCTTACCCCAACATTAGCGTTACAATGCACACAAGTTTAACTGTAGTTAGCTACTTTCATTCAGGGCTCTTGTTAGCATCTTATAGTAAAGGCGTGGATGAGGAGGGGGAAAAATAAAGCTTTGACAGATGGTACTCAGCGTTTGACTCCTGCTGAGCTCAGCAGGACCTGTGGTTTCCAAGGTTAGAGCTGTCAAAATGGCTCTGTCTATCAAGTGAATAACAAAGTGTAGACTGCCTGCCTATTTCCTATACAAAACTTAGATTTCATTTGCCATTATTGTCGGTCTTTCTGCTGATTTAATAACTTCTAAGGAGAAGAACTGGGGGTTCTGATGCAGCCTCACTATTTAAGAAACTACTTGGAAAGGGAATTCTCAAGGGCTGAAAGAGGTAGGCCGCGATCTGATCTCTTTCTCTTTGGTTTCTAAGGTTTCAAGACTTAAAAAGGATTCAAAAGACACCAAAGGTTCACTTTGGGCTGAAAGCTAAATGTGAACCTTTCAAAATGAACTCATTGCTGCCTTCCTCTCAAAAGGGTAAAATGTTTTTTATTAAGAATCCTTGGGGTAGTGGATAATTATTCAACTAGAAATATTGAGAATGATAAGAGAACTGTTCCTATTATGAAATACATGGATCTGTTTAGATGTGTTTGTCAAGGCCTGTTTTTCACCTTTCACAGCTCTTAATATTAAAAACTCACCCCTTTTTTTCACCTATTTCTAAAGGCTTCAGATGGTCAGATAAAGTACCTGATGCTGAAAAACAGGAAATTGAATCATGTCTCCAAAATGTGCCTTTTGTCATGCACTGTTACAGCTCTATTTCTTGGTAAGTCTGATGTTCTCCTTTATGCATATTTTGTGATTACAAGATTGTTATTGACCTCTTGGGATTTTAATCAAAAGCCTGTGGATTCATAAACCCAGGCTTTCTATTAAGATGATGCTGAAATTAGGATTGGGGTTTTGCTTCTGAATAAACTAATAATTATATTTCAATATTTATATTAAATATTAATATACTTAAATTTAATACACTTAAAGCGAAACACCTGATTGTTATTTCAAAAATGTAGTATTTAAAAAATGACAGACTTAAACTTGTGTCCTGTCCCAATACTAAGAATTTTAGTTGTCATTTTTGAGAAGCTGATAAAGGGAAATCTCTTGTCTCTTTTCGATGCTGGCTTGAGCAAACATTTCCACTACTGTAGTGATTATTCCCAACCAGCATATCTGAAAAGATGACATTCTACCTACAATATAGTTGAAGAAATTTCTTCTGCAAATATTTAGTTTATAGAAATCCCACAATCATAAAGGGAAGAGTGATTTATTTGGAAGAATGACCATTTATTATGATTTTCAGTATAGTTCAGTATTTTGAACATTAAACTTAAAAAAAAATTTAAGCTTTAAAATATTTACCTTCTTTTAAAAGTTATTTTAAAAACCCTACCGCAGTGTTTTTTTCTGAGACACAGGGCCTGTACTACATATTAGATATTCAGTAAATGTTATTGAATTGAAATAAAAAGGATATTGACTATTGAGTAAAAGATGAAAGGAATTCTTGAGTTGAAATAAAAGGAAGACACCTCTTACATCAGATTATTGTAAGAAATTATCAAATGCCAATTTAGCATAAATCCTTTTCCATTTGTGCTTGGGTTTTATCCTGGAAATGTTTGATGCTTTTAATCATCTCTGTAGATAATAATGATAATTAAACAGAAATTTCAAAAAATATTCTAAACTAAAATGCAGTTTTCTTCTCTCGTTTTCTCTGTCTGCCTTTAGCTTGCTTTGTTCAATAGGGCAGTTTCTAAGCTTCTTTCTAACAGCCTATACTATCACTATACCACCCCTGTCCCCAAAGGAGGTTTTGTTAATGGCAAACTTGCTGAATCAAATTTGCTTTTTATGTGTTTGCATTTTTTGAAGAGTCTCTGAGGGGTTTCTTCATGTGTCTATGGGGAAAGTGTGCTTCTGTATTTTCATCCACGTTCATAAACTATAAGACTCTGGAAATTAAGTCCATCTCTGGCAGGAAATCAGCAATCTTAGAGGAAGGAAATAGAACTAAAACAGATACAATGTTTGAGTACTATGACCACATACCATACTTAGTCTCCAACCAAATCCTTTCTGGTTCTAACCTACAGCACTGGCCCAGAGCTCTGGGACCAAGAAGTCAAAATATCCAGGGCTAACTAATGTAACTAGTATATTCTAAGTGCACTAAGCCTTTCAGTCGTTTTGTTGTTGTTGTTTTTAACTGTAGTAAAATACACATAACATAAAATTTATCATCTTAGTAATTTTTAAAAGTACAGTTCAGTAGTGTTAAGTACATTCACATTATTGTGCAGCTAATCTCCAGAACTGTTTTGATCTTACAAAACAAAAACTCTATACTCATAAATAACACCTCCCCCATTCCCATCTCTTCCAGGCCCATGGCAAACACCATTCTACTTTCTGTCTTTATGAATTTGAGTAGTCTAGGTACCTTACATATAAATGGAATCATTATAGTATCTGTCTTTTTGTGCGGCTTATTTCATTTAGCATAATGTTTTCAAAGTTCATCAATGTTGTAGCATTGTCAGAATTTCCTTCCTTTTTAAGGCTGAGTAATATTCCATTTTATGTATATGCACCACATTCTGCTTATCCATTCATCTGCCGTTTGACACTTGGCTTGCTTCTACCTTTTGGCTACTGTCAATAAGGCTGCTATGCACATGGGTGTACAACCTTCAGTCGTTTCAGAATGTGATTATTACATGCTGCAGAATAAATTAAGACGCACTGGAGAAAATACTTGAGAAAAATAGGCAGAAAATTACAATAATAAAAATAATAGATAACACTTACTGAGAGGTTTCTATGTACCAGGCACTGTGCCACACACAACACTGATCTTAACTTTCTGAGAGATGCACTATTATTACCCTCATTTTGTAGAAGTGAAAACAAGCACAGAGAGGTTGCTTAACTAGTCCAAAGTCACTCACGAAGTAAGTCACTGGAATGCAAATCTGGGAAATGGGGCCAGAGTTTATTCATTTGGAGGAGGGAAGAAAGTACAGAATCCGTATTCATGGAGCCACAGCCAAGTACCCTTAGGGAAGAACTCCTTGACCACTGCACAGAGCATGGCCTGAGCAAAAGGGCACTTTTGAATAAGAGCCAGAGAAAACAGCTCTGTCACCTGCTAGCTGCAGGACCCTGAATAAGACAACTGCCCTTCTGGGCTTATTTTTCATCTGCGAAAGGAGAGACTGAACTGAGGGTTCTACAGCCTATGATTTCCCGCATCCCTCATTCCACGTGAATTGTTATCTAATACTTTATGACTTGGTTATTTTACCTACTTGAAGATAAGAAAGTAATTTAAAATTTTCAAACATATGCTGAAGTCTACAAATTTTGATAATGACGAATTTTCTGATTCTCATTTCACTATATTCAAATTATTCCTTGATATAAAAAATATCATGTGTACTCCTCTAATGAATCTAAAAAGAACGAATACAATGACTTGGTACCAATAGGAGTGTGTGAGGTAAAATGTTTCTCCTTCAGAGGGCCCTGAGCTATGCCTACCTCAACAAAAGCAGAGAGTTGCAAACAGTGCTCATTTAATATATATTCAAATAATTAGTGTTCTGTGACACCGCCCCCTTTCACCCTGCCACTGACAGAAACAAGAAGGGTGAGTCTGAATTAATGTTTTCCTCTTCACAGTAAAAATGCATCATGGCATTGTATCTCTAGAAACACAGACTGTACATAAGTATCCTTATTATCATAAATAATTTTACTAGCTCTTTTGGTTCTATGGTTATGAGCTTAGGTTATGATTTTGTTGTGTTCACTTTCAGAGCATAACCCTAATTCTGGGTGTAGTGATTGAATTGGATCCAAGGAAACAAAGGAAAAACATTTTTTAAAGAAATGTTTTAAATTTTTTTAAATTCTGAGTTCCTGGAGAAGAGTATTTGAATGCCACTGATCTAATTTATAAGTAGGTGCATGTTTGCAATCCCATGAAGAACACTTACCAGAAACAACCTTGCAGATCAGGCTCAAGAGAAGACTTGAGTTGGACGTTTGTTGGAATGCTGTACAAATCAAGTGGCAAATGCTTATTTGACCAAAGTCCAAGTGTTTCAAGTAGAGTTCAGTCAAGTGATTGATCAGGTCTGCATTTTTTCAGGGATGTCTGCAGATAAAGTTCAATATTAACTTAAGGAAATGTTTTCATTTTCTTTTAGCCAGCATTTAAGGCAAGATAGACAATTTTATTTTAAACCAAATTATTACAAAGGAAGCACTTTCCATGTTCCAATACATGAATTTGTTATTCTTCATATAGTAACTACATTCAGCCTGCAGCCAAGATAAAGAATTTTGTGATACACACTTCATCTTCCATCTCTGCTTTCAAAAGATGTGAATTCTACAAACCAGACAGAAGAGGGAGCTATCCATCTGGAAATTAACCAAGCCTTTCAAAAACGTCAAATAAATATAGAAGAAAATTCTAATATAATCAAGTCTTACTTAGTCTTGTATTTTATAAAAACACTATAATTTTTCTGGTGCATTAAAAATGACAAAGAAAACGACCAGTAAAGGCAAAAACATTGAATTAATTAATGAAGAGGCAAAATATACAAATGATTAAAAGGCCAATTAAAAATACACTCACATTTTATGGTTTGATCTCACATTTTATGGCAAAATGTAGAACCAGAACACACCTCCAAAAAGGGCAAAATAGTACTCTACTGATTACATATCACCTTCCTATAGATCCTGTTCTTAAAATGGAACGCTGACTTTAAAATTGATAACATCTGGAAATAATGGCAAAAAGGAAAAACCGTTGGGCTGCATCTGTCTTGAAAATGCTATGTAACAAGATTTACTTAATACATTTGAAAAAGGAAAAATGTTTTGTTCCCCAATTTGTTGCAACATCTGAAAGTTCATGAGGTTATGACCCCTCTTTAAGAAAGCATCTCCCACCACCTGCAAATACCCCAGGAAAAGCAGTTGGAAACAATAAAACACGTGCTAGTTAACTGTTACCAGGGAAACGGTTCTGGTTCACCAATCAGAGCGCCTGTGCTTCCCAGTGGCTTTGTCCGAGGGAGACATGCGCCAGCTGTTAGTGAATAACCATTGTTATAGATCATCAGGAAATCACAGTCAGCAGGCAACCCAGCCCCACTGGAAGTTTATTTCTCATATTTGTTCATCACCAGGGCAATTCTCCATCTTTAAAACATCCCCTTAGGCTGGGTTAACTAAATAACACCCTACACGGGTAAGGTCATTTTAAAAAGGCAAGTTGCAAAATGGTCTTTTTGCCAGCAAACAGATTTCTAACTTTGATTCCAACTGCATCACCCTTCTGCCCCCTTCGCTTTCCAGTGGCAATTTTAAGACTGATATCTAAAGTCTGTACTCCTTTGAGTGCTGTTCCTTCTTCACTTGACTGGCACTCCAGGCACCAAGAGATTTCACACCATACCCTCCAAAACCTGTCAGAGATCATTTGGTAGTTCTCATGCTGGAAAGACCAGTGTGATTTGCAAACGGGGAGCTCTGAAGAGGCTGTTTGGGTTGTCACAAGGAAAGGGGCTGAGAGGACAAACCCTGATTCCCTCCCTCAATAATACATACAATTCAACCAGAACAGCCCCCTTTTATCAATTTTATTACTTTTATAAATTTATAAATTCATAGTTTTTTTTAGATAAGATGGCATGACTTTTTAAAGTTTAAAAACCAACTCTCAATCTATCCAATCATCAGACTCATCTTAAAAAGTAAAGTCATCAAGAGTTTTAGTTTCAGGTCCAGCATGTTAGGCTCTTAAGAAGTCACCACTCTAACAACAAGTAAAAAGCCAAACAAACTGAAAAATCAACAACTCTTCTTAGATCTGTCAGAGAAGTGAGGTCACAGGACAAATCACTGTCCCCCAAATTGGAGAGACAGACAAATAGAGAGAATCACAACTTACTGGAGCAGAAGTCTATGAGCAGTCTCTTTCTCAGGAGCCAGTGCCAGAGTTAGAAAACCAGAACTGCAATTGCTAGAAGATCAGTGTGGACAAGTTTGAGAATTAAAAACTTAGGAGGGCCCAGACGTAATGGGTCCATCACACGTTACCTATAGAGAAGCAAAAATAAGAATTACACCTGACTGTTCCTCAGAACACGCAAGCAAGACGAGAGCAGTGTAAAATATTTAAACTATGGAGATAAAAACTACCAGCCTAGAACTCTTTACACTGTGAAATTATCCTTCAAAAGTAAAGAAGAAATAGACTTTCTCAGGCAAAAATTGAGAGTATTTGTTGGCAAGTAGTCCTGCCTTGCAAGAAATTCTTCAGAGAAGTTCTTCAGAACAAAAGAAAATTATATAGGTTAGAAACTCAGATCTACATAAAGAAAGGAGCAATGGAGAATGAATCAGTGAAAGTAAAATAACACTTTTATTTTTCTTATTCTTAATTGATTTAACACAAAACTGTTCAAAATAATAGCAATGATATATTCAATTATGTACACTTATATGTTTTATATATATGTGCACACACATAAACATACATATATATGCTAATGTATGCTTATATGTAAGTGAATGAATGATGGCAATGATACAAAAGACAGAACAGAAGAGTTAGGAATATTTTGTTATTATAATGTACCTGCACTGCTCATAAAGCAGTACATTGTTAATTGGACTTGAATTCATTGTAAATGTCTATTGCAAACGTTGGGGAAAAACTACTGAATTTTTTTTTAATGTGACATGTCCTAAGAAAGAAGAGAAAATGAAATCATATAAAATGCTCAATTAAAACTACAAAATCAGAACAAGTGTAGAAGACAAAATAGGAATGAAGTGCAAGAAGAACAAATAGAATACAATAAAAAATATATTACATAATAATCCAACTATAATAATAATCACTTTAACCTTCAATGGTCTATATATGCCTATTAACAGACAGAGATTGTCAGAGTGGATTAAAAAACAAGACCCAACTACACGTTGTATACAAGAAGCCCACTTTAAATATAAAGACACATAAAGATTAAAAGTAAGCCAGGCGTGGTGGCTCACACCTGTAATCCCAGCACTTTGGGAGGCTGAGGTGGGTGGATCACCTGAGGTCAGGAGTTTGAGACCAGCCTGGCCAACGTACTGAAACCCCATCTCTACTAAAAATACAAAAAATTAGCTGGGCATGGTGGCGGGCACCTGTAATCCCAGCTACTCAGGAGGCTGAGGCAGGAGAATCGCTTGAAGGAGGGAGGTGGAGCTTGCAGTGAGCTGAGATCGTACCACTGTACTCCAGCCTGAGCAACAAGAGCAAAACTCTGCCTCAAAAAAAAAAAAAGTTTAGAAGTAAGGGTATGAAGAAAAATATACCATGTAGTGTTCATCAAAAGAAAGCAGAAAATCTGCTTTTAAAAAAGGAAGAGTAGCTATATTAATTTCAGAGAGAGCTAACTTCAGAACAAGAAAAGTTAGGAGGGATAAAGAGAGCTATTCCATAATGATGGAGGGGTCAATCCTCTAAAACGACATAACAATTATTAACATGTATGCACCCAACAGAGCACCAAAGTATGTGAAGCAAAAACTGATAGAAATGCAAGGAGAAACAGATACATCCACTATTATAATTGGAGACTTTACCACTGTCAGAAATGGACAGATCCAATAGGCAGAAAATCAGTAAAGACATAGTTGAACTCAATAACACCATCTATCAATGGGATATAATTGATATCCATAGATTATTTCATCCAACAACATATTACACATCCATCTCAAGCTCACATGGAATAATTGCCAGGATAGAATACTCTCTGGGCCATAAAATACATCTTAAAATACGCAAAAGGATAGAAATCATACAAGGTATGCTGTTAGAACATAATGGAATTAAACTAAATATCAATAACAGAATGATAATTGGAAAAGCTCAAAAAACTTAGAGACTAACCAACTTTTAAATAACATATGGGTCAAAAAATAAATCTCAAGAGAAATTTAAAATATACAGTTCATCAAAATTTGTGGAATGCAGTGAAAGCACCGTTTAGAGGGAAGCTTATAGCATTGAATGCATATATTATGAAAGAAGAAAGATCTGAAATAAATAATCTAAGCTTCTACTTTAGGGAACTAGGAGAAAAAAAAACAAATTAAATCCAAGGAAAGCAGAAAAAAAATAAAAATTAAAGCAGAAACCAATGAAATTGAAAACAGGAAATCAGTAGAAACATTCAACAAAACCAAATGCTGGTTCTCTGAAAAGATAGTAAAAGCAATAAATCTCTAGCCAGGCTAAATAAGAAAAAAAAGATAAGACTAGTATCTTAATGATAAGTACTAATATCAGAAATGAAGTAGAGGACATCATACAGATACCATGGGCATTAAAAGGATAATAAAGGAATATTATGAACAACTCTATGACCACAGATTTCATAATCTGGATTAAACGGACCAATTCCTAGACACAACTTGCCAAAAGTCACACAAACAGAAATGGACAATGTGAATGGCCTATATCTATTAGTTAAATTAGATCAATAATTAATAATCTTCCAACACAGAAAGCACAAGCCCCAGATAAGCTTGCCCATGAATTCTACCAAACATTTAAAGAAGAAATTATATTATTTTTTTACAATCTCTTTTAGAAAATAAAAACAGAGGGAATACTTCCTAACTCATTCCATGAGGCCAGCATTACCCTAATACCAAAATCAGACAAAGGCTTTACAAAAAAGACTTCAGACCAATGCCTCTCATGAACAGAGATGCAGAAATCCTCTAAAAAATATTAGCAAGTCAAATTCAACAATGTATAAAAACAATTATACACCATGACTAAATGTGATTTATCCCAGGTATGCGAGGATGGTTCAACATTTGAAAATTAATGTAATCTAGCGTATCAAAAAACTAAAGAAGAAAAATCACATTATCGTATCAATGGATGCAGAAAAAGTATTTGACAAATGCAACGCCTATTTATGGTAAAAAAGAAAAAAGAAAAAACTCAGCAAACTAGGAATAGAAAGGAACTTCCTCAACTTACAAAGAATATCTACCAAAAAAACTACAGCAAACATCTTACTTAATGGTGAGAAACTCAAAGCTTTCCCACTAAGATCAAGAATAAGACAAGAATGTCTATTCTCTCCACTAATTTTTAATACTATACTGGCAGTTACAGCTAATGCAATAAAACAAGAAAAGAAAATAGAAAATATACAGATTGGGAAAGAAGAAATAAAACTGTCTTTGTTCACAAATGACATGATCATATATATAGAAAGCCCAAAATAATCAACAAAAAAACTCCTGGAAATAAGCAATTACAGCACAAGTTGCAAGATATAAGGTTAATATACAAAAGTCAATCACTTTCCTGTATACCAGCAATGAACAATGAAATCTGAAATTAACAACACATTGCCATTTATATTAACACCCCAAAAATGAAATACTCAACTATAAATCTAACGAAAGATGTACAAGATCTATATGAAAAACTACAAAACTCTGATGAAAGATATCAAGGAAGAACTAAATAAATAGAGAGAGAGTCCATGTTCCTGGGTAAGAAAACTATTTTGTCAAGATGTCAGTTCCTCTCAACTTGAACTATAGATTCAAAGAAGTCCCAATCAAAATCCCAGAAAATGATTTTGTGTATATTGACAAACCAATTCTAATGCTTATGTGCAGAGGCAAAAGATCCAGAATACCAATTCATTATTCAAGGAGAATAAAATTGGAGAACTGATACAACCTGACTTCAAGACTTACTATATCACTACAGTAATCAAGCCAGTGTAGTACTGATGAAAGAATAGATAAATAGAATAATGGAACATAATAGAGGGCCTAGATATAGACCCACACAAACATGGTTAGCTGATCTTTGACAAAGGAGCAAAGGCAATACAATGGAGCAAAGAGTCTTTTCAAGAAATAGTGCTGGAGCAACTGGACATCCACATGCAAAAAATAATAATAATAATCTAGACACAAATCTTATACCCTTCACAAAAGTAATTCAGTGGTTCATAGGCCTAAATACAAAATGCAAAACTATAAAACTCCTAGAAGATAACACAAGAGAAAACTTAGATGACCTTTGGTATGGCATTGACTTTTTAGATATAAAACCAAAGGCATGACCTATGGAAGAAATAATTGATAAGGTGGGCTTCATTTAAATTTAAAACTTCTGCTCTGGAAAAGACTATGTTAAGACATTGTGAGTAGATAAGCCACAGACTGGGAGAAAATATTTGCCAAAAAAAACACATCTGATAAAGGATTGTTATCTAAAATATACAAAGAACATTTAAAACTCAACAATAATAAAATGAACCCAATTTAAAAATGGGCAAAATACCCGAATAGACATCTCACCAAAGAAGATATAGTAAGTAGCATATGAAAGATTTTCAATATTGTATGTCATTAGGGAACTGAAAATTAAAATGAGGTACCACTAAACACCTAAGAGAATGGCTAAAATCCAGAACACTGATAACACCAAATGCTGATGAGGATGTGGAGCAACAGGAACTCTCAGTAGTCATTGCTGAAGGGAATGTAAAATGGTACAGCCACTGTGGAACATCGTTCGTCAGTTTCTTTAAAAACTAAACATACTTTTACCATACAATCCAGCAATCATGCTCCTAGGTATTTACCCAAAGGAGTTGAAAACTTATGTCCTCACAAAAACCTGCACATGAATGTTTACAGCAGCTTTATTCATAATTGCCAACACTTGGAAGAAACCAAAATGTCTTTCAGTAGGTGAATGGATAAATAAACTGTGATACATGCAGACAAAGGAATATTATTCAGCACTAAAAAGAAATGAGCCAGCAAGCCATGAAAAGACATAGAGGAAATGTAAATGTATATTACCAAGTTAAGCAGTCAATCTGAAAAGGCTAAATGCTATATGATTCCAACAATACGGCATTTAGGAGAAAGCAAAAACTAAGGAAACAATAAAAACCTCAGTGGGTACCATGGGTTAGAGGAGAGGAAGAGATGGAGAGGCAGAGGATTTTTAGGGCACTGAAGCTATTCTGCATGATACTACAGTGGTGGGTACATATCATTATACATTTGTCAAAACACAGAAAACACCAAGAATGAACTCTAATGTAAACTGTGAATTTGGGGGTGATAATGATATGTCAATGTAGGTTCATCCATCATAAAAAATGTTCTCACTATGGTAGGGGATGTCATTAGTAGGGGAGATTGTACATGGATGGGGATAGGACATATGAGAACTCTCTATACTTTTGACTCAATCTTGCATGAATCTAAAACTGCCCTAAAAAATAAAGTTTACTATGTTTTTTTTTTAAAAAAGAGACTTTTCAAGTCCACATCTTGTAAGTTCAGGTTCAGGAGGTCTTGGTTGGGGCTTGGAAATCTGTCTTCTCCATAAATCCAAAATGTTTCTGATGTACAGCCAGGGTTAAGGATCACTGGGTAGATCTTGGCCTCTGATCTTTTAAGATGTAACTGTACTGTTCAATTTTTTTTTCAGATCTTTACTGTCTGCTAGAAATAATCTTATAAATTCATCTGTACTAATGTTAAGGGCAGATAATGCTTAGATATTAAAAATTTGCATTTATAGAGGGGTCTTTTTCTACCTAAGTGCTTAAACTAACAAGAGCCCTATATTAATAGGCTGGCTGCCTCTAAACAACCTACTGATAGAGGCAACTAAAATGAGGATTCTGTCTCAAAGCTCTGTTCCATTCATGCCTTCCCGTGGAGCAAAGAAACAAACAAGATATCAACAACTGTGGAACGGTCTTCCACAGTGGCTATACCATTTTACATTCCCTTCAGCAATGACTACTGAGAGTTCCTGTTGCTGCACATCCTCATCAGCATTTGGTGTTGTCAGTGTTCTGGATTTTAGCCACTCTCTTAGGTGTTTAGTGGTACCTCATTTTAATTTTCAGTTCCCTAATGACATACAATATTGAAAACCTTTCATATGCTACTTACTATATCTTCTTTGGTGAGATGTTTTTCAACATTAAAGAAATGGCAACTATAATTCCATCGTTCACAAATTCAATTTTCCTTCAAGAGAACAAGTGACACTGTTAATCAGGCCCTACAAGCACATATAAACAAAAATAGTAATTTGAGAAAAGAAAATGAATGATGGCATGAGAAGCCTAGTGTTTCTTCCATAACCAAGGTATATTAGTCTCATCCTTTGGAGCTTTAGATGAACAGACTGAGGATTGTAGAGTTTCTAACACAAGACCATTCTTTCTATGCAACCCAGAATGATGTAGTTCTCTATTTTTAAAAGCAGCAAAAAGGATGGAAATGTTCTCCCTTGAAGCCCAGATGTTTTCTATCTTTCTAAGCTGCAATTATTTCAACACATTATTTTAGCTACACTTACATCAGATCAGGGCCACCTGTTACATCCTCTGCACACTTATGAGAGACTTAATGTTAAGTTTCTATTTATGGTTTATTTAGGAAAGTCAGAATGCAATTGAGAGGATGCTTTTAAAGTCATCTTGAGGTCCAAGGATGTGTATATAGCAGATTAACAGATAATAAAGACACTGTGTTGTGTAGTATAAACATAATCAACCCTAATTTTGTGATTCATTATTACATAAATTTGGATGTAACCCAGGACTAAAAAACTCATCATCTGAAATTCAACTACATGCCTGAAAAACATAATATAACATTGTTATACTTGAAGGAAGTTATTAATCTACTCTTAAACCAAGTATTACAAAAAAATTTTATTATAATGCATTTTACTGTAGAAGGATTCTTTATTACCAAGATTTACATATTTAAATATTCTCTCATTTTATCTTGTCTGAAATTAAATGTCACTCTAATATCAATACACTATGTGAATATATATATCTCCTTTCTAATGGTAAACAAGCATTTGCAAAAAACATCCTAAGCGATAGCCAATCATTAATAAATGTTTATTGAGTACCTACTATAGGCCAGGAATTATTCTATGTGCTGGGATATAGAAGATAACAAAATATATAAAGTCCCTGTTCTAGGAAAATGTTGAAATAAATTTATAGTTGACATTGTCCCAAAACCCGACATTGTAGTGTTAATAATATCACAATATTCACAAGTTAGATTTTTGAGCTCTAAAGTAAATATTGCATATTATGCATTATTCCAGCACTTTAAAGATTAGCAGCAGGTGATGGTATTACCATAAGACCATTATTAGGCAGAAGAAAGATGGAGACAATAAAAGTAAAAAGCACATCTCCTCAATCTACTCATCTAATCTTGTTATTACTTAGGCATAACTAAATTACAAAAGACTGAGAAACTCAACTGCAAAGTCTAACATGAGATAAAGTTGCTTGAAATGAAAGGATATTTACCTGGATTGACCATAAGGCTTTTAGTGTAACTAAAACACTGGTAAAAATAAGCACATATGAAACAAACAGCATAATTTGAGAGAAAAAAAATGAGTGATGGCATAAGAAGCCTAGTCTTTCTTCCATGACCAAAGTATACTAGTCTCATCCACTGGTTGTGGCTTGGGAAACTTCACTTTTCATCTTTTCCTTCATTCTCTATGGATATGTGTGGCAAAATTAGGGAGTATCCATTCTCATTTATGCACCTATCTGAATCCCAACTATAACTCCTACTTACCAGCCAATTTTAACCTTGAATAAATATAGTTTTAAAATTTAGCAAGACAAGAAAGATCACTGTACAATGACGACAACTTTTTTCCATCTTAAATACAACTTCAAAGTGGCAGACTGGAAAATCTCTGCAGGCAAATGTGATGTCACTGAAGAAATCACACACTTACCCGTAGAGATTCTACAGTCTGACATCTTCAAGCATCGAATCATTTCATCAACTATGCTTTTTTTTATAAGCAGTTCTTTGACCTGGAATAAATCTAGCATGGCCAAAAAGCCAAGCTACAGCCCACTTACTGAACTTTGACTTCTTCTAAACCAAGGGAACTCCATGCCTCATGATGGTTGAATCCCACTAAATTAAATTTGTAAAATAAGAAGGTTGTTCCTAACATGGCTTAAAGCAGTTGTTGTCAAAGTTTGATTCCCAGACTAGCATCAGCAGCATCACCTAGGAACCTGTTAGAAATGCAAATTCTTGCACCCCTCTAGAGGCCTCCTGAATCAGAAACTCAGAATGGGTCCTGCAATCTGTGTTTCAACAAGCTTTCCAGGTAATTCTGACTCATGCTCAAGTTTGAGAACCACTGGCTTAGAGAAAACAAAAGATTATAACTGAAACACTAAAATAATCAGACAAAATAATATGTATTCATAAAAATATTGTCTAGAATACATTTCTTTTCTAAAGTAGTGGTCTTAGTAAGTATAAGCATTAATAATAATGGAAAGAAACATTTTCATTTAACTCTTACTTTGCCAATAGAACTAATGAGATCTACTTATTTCCTTAGAAATAAGGAGTTAAGAAATCTTATTTAAGAGGAGAAAACGTTTTCATGTTTGGGAGGATTAAAAGGATACTGACATCATTCAAGTCATGAGCCATAATTCTTATTAGATTTTATTGCTACATTCTTCAC
This sequence comes from Mandrillus leucophaeus, assembly GCF_000951045.1. Taxonomy (NCBI): domain Eukaryota; kingdom Metazoa; phylum Chordata; class Mammalia; order Primates; family Cercopithecidae; genus Mandrillus; species Mandrillus leucophaeus. The sequence goes on from NW_012105564.1 coordinate 561,507, forward strand.
ACAGCTTTGGAAAGTTATTCCTAAGAGCACAAAATATGCACTTAGACTGCACACAGAGAGGGAAAATGCTCTCACAATGAAATTATTTTAGCCTGGCCCAATAATATTTGAAAGACTCAAGACTTGTTCCCTCTGAAACATATCCTGTCAACATAAGAGATGTTTGTTTAAATTTATATTTTTCAACATCCTTTATAATTTTCCCCCTTAACAGTTTGTCTATAAGCAATCCAATTTCTATATACTAAAAAAGATTATTTTCCCTTCTCCTCTGATAGTATAAAAATTTCATGACTAAAGGGTAAAGCATTAAAAATTATTATTGAAATTGATCTTTAATGACAATGAATAAAAGTCATAATTTGATTTTTATATATTCATAATATAGTATCTGAAACATTGGTATGCCTGCTAATCAATAACTTCTGGTAGCATGTTAAAAATTCATCTTCAGTTTCATTCTTAGTGAATTCATTTGGATTATTTCTGGACCACACCAATTTCCCATGATGTGATGGAAAAAATTGTAACATTCAAAAATTGAATTAGATCACACACAAAATGTCAACTCACTCAGATTATAATAATAAGGTTTGGCTAGTTCATTGAAAAGTGAGAGCCCAACTATGTCCAGAGTCTGTAAAGTCAGTGCTGGACATCAGCAAGATGTTTTAGACACTTCAGCACTTCAGGTGACCTGAAAGAAGTACATTTCCTTAGATGAGGATAAGAAGGCTCTCCAAATATCAGCTTTCTTTACTTTCATTGTATTTAAATCAACTCAATATTGATGCAATTGCTAATCAGATGCTCCAATTAACAGTCTAAAATGCCTTTGATAGTAACAAAAGAAAAAAATTATTAACCATATATACAATTTGATACACAAAATATTTCAAAACACGAGGTTTCATTAAAGAAAACCATAAAAACATTGCTAGTAATTTAGCATCCTCCCAGGCAGTAGGGATGTTTTAACTCTTTGATAGCAACGACTAATAGTCACTATTGCATGAAGCACTCTATACACATTGTTTAATTTAGTTTTCTCACAAACCCAGAGAAGAAGGTATTATTGGCAGTCCTATTTTATAGTCCTTTTTTTGTCCTAACAAAGCAATTGAAGTTCAAAAAGACATGCATTGGAAGGAAATAAATTATCTAAATGTGCATAATTCTACATCTCAGATAAAATAGCACACAGGAACAAGCATGGAACTACAAGTCAAGAAACTTAGGTTTTATTTTGTTTGTTTTTGTTTTTTCAAATTTTTATCTTGAAAAAAGTATAGACTTACAAGCAGTTAAAAAATAATAATACAGAGGTTCTATGTACCTTCGCTCAATTTCCCCCAATGGAACATTTGATATAACTATAGTAAAATATCTAAACCAGGAAATTGACATTTGTACAACCCATAGATCTTATTCAGATTTCACTAATGTACAGGCACTCATGTGTGTATGTGTGTATAGTTCTATGCAACTTGCCACATGTAGATTTGTGTAACACCTGCCATAATCAAGATACACAATTATTTCATCACCACAAACATCCCTGGTGTTACCCCTCTCTAGTTACACCTATCTCTTTGCCCTCTTGATGCCCCATCCCTAACTCCTGGCAACCACTAATCTGTTTACTATCTCCATAATTTTGTCATTTGTAGAATGTTTATAAATTTAATCATATAGTATGTAACCTTTTGAGACTGACTTTTTTTACTCAGCTTAATTCTTTTGACATCCGTCCAAGCTGTTGCATGTATCAATAGTTTGTTCCTTTACTATTGAGTAGTATTTCATGATATGGATGCAGCATAGTTTGTTTAATGATTTACCCATTGAAGGACATTTAGTTTGTGTCTGTCTTTTGGCATTACAAACAAAACTAATACAAACAATATAGTCTAAGATTTTTGTGTGAATATAAATTTTCATTTCTCTGGGACAAATGTCAAGAGATGTGATTGTTGGGTCATATGATAAATGTATGTTTACATTTTTAAGAAGCTGTTTTCTTTGTAATTGTTATTACTTTTTTTAAAAATTATTTTAAATTCAGGGGTACACGTCCAGGTTTATTACATGGATATATTGTGTAAGGCTGAGGTTTGGGACTTCTACTGACACACAGTGAACATAGTACCCAATAGGTAGTTTTTCAACTCTTGCCTCTCCACTCCTTTTGGGGTCCCCAGTGTCTATTGAGGAAATGTAGGTTTTCAGTATCTGATTCCCCTACTTAAATGAGACCTCTCTGATTTTCCTAATCTTTCAACAAGCAAGGTATTCACTTTCCTGCTTATTTCTCATGGCTGGTAAAATATTTGTCAATAATAAAGAACTGGAAAGATGTAGGATATGGTCATTATGCTCAGAGTGAATGAGCAAGCTTTGAGGATGGCCTAGTCTCCTGCTGCTGTTTCTCACCACCACAGTCTTCTCCCATTGCTGTGTAAACTGCAAGAGAGAGGATGCTGGTGGGAGGACTATTTTGCCTCCTAATCAGCCCCTCCTAAGGACACTGTCCATGTATCTTTTATCATTTTCCTTCCTGGGCACAGCCATGCCTCTTTGCCCTAGCCTTAGTAATACTAAAGACACAACCCTTAATTAAGGCAAGCAAACAGCTTCTCTTGAAGGACTGTGCTACATGAGTCCACACGGTCTTTCCTCCTCTGACGGGGTAACGGTTCCCTCTGTTTTCTTTCAAAGGATGTCAAGGTTTTCAATAAATGTGTAACTAAAATACACCAGTGCCCAATGGCCTATGAAGTAAAGCTTGGCTACAATGTGCCATCTCTCAAGGACCTGAAATTCCTATCTGGATATAATCTTGACAGACATTTCAGAAGCTCTACCATTCACAGAAATCAAATCTTTGGATTTGGAAAGGAAAATAGTGGCCACTTATTCCAGTTCTCTTATATATTGAGCACTGACTGTATACTGGGCATTTGACATACACGGTCCCATTTAGTCCCCATAACAACGTTATATGAAGTCAGACTATTACTGTTCTCATTTTGCAGGTGAAAAAAAAAGCTGAAACTCCTAGAGGCTTAATAAGGGCCTTGAACGAGGTCTACTTGACTCCAACACCCACAATTTTAGCCACTAGCTGATTTTAAGGCCCCAAAAATAAGTGACCCCAGGACATATAGCTGGTTAGTGGTAAACCTGAAACTAGAGTCCAGTTTACTTTGTACCACATGACACTTATCTCTAAAGAATTAACTTGAACATCTACATTCTAATAAAAGTGCCTGAAAGAGTTACTCAGTTTTTCATACAAGTCAAATGGTTGACTCAAAATCAAAGCTACTAAATTACAACCCACTGGCTAAAGTAGACATCAAGGAAGAAAGATTTGTATAAATTTGACATCGATTTATACTTTAACCTCAATGGGTAAATGCTAAATGCTGTTGCTGAGAACACAAAAACAACATAAAGTGCACATAGTCCTATGAAATAGATGCTTCATCTCTTCCTGATTGTTACTGCCAACCTAAAAATCAAGACAGAACAAGTAATTAATATCTTTTCAGCACAGCAGGGATCATTTGGGGAGTTCCTAAGACAGAGCTTGAGTTTGCATTCACAAACAGGTAAATGTTACCATACTCATTATTCATCATCGAATTTACATATCCTGTCAACTCTGTATCCTGTAAAGTTTCAACTAAAGAATCCATTAAGGATATTATAGTCTGTAAAAGTTAGATAACCCTCCTATTTAACAAATGACTTTTTATTTTCTTCTTATCATCACCCACCATGGTGGCTGCCATGAAGAACCTTCTTCAGCTCACAAATAACTATCCACTAAAGTACAAGTATGCACATAATGGAATCTGATATAATAAAAGGTGTGGTTAATTGCTATACTAAGTTGTAATATTGACTCCTTGAAGCAAAGGGCGTGGTTTTAACTCAGAATTTGTTTTCCTCTGTGATACTTCTGTTCATCTTCTTCCTTCTTTTGAGACAGGGTCTTGCTATTGACCAAGATGGAGTGCAGTGATTGATCATAGCTCACTACAGCTTCAAACTCCTGAGCTCAAGCAATCCTCCTACCTCCTAAGTAGCTGGGACTACAAGCATGTGCCACCACAACCAGCTAACTTGTTAAATTTTTTGGAGAGATGGGGTCTTAATATGTTGCCCAAGCTTGTCTACAACTCCAGGTCTCAAGTTATCCTCCCATCTTGGCCTCCCGAAGTGCTAGGATTACAGACGTGAGCGACTTACACCCAGTTTCACCACTTATTTTCTTTCCTTATTTATATCTCTGCAAAACCCAGAGCCTGTGTTTGGTTGTGGAGAAGGATAGAGCTAAAGGGCAAATAATTTCAAGCGGTGTATAAAACACACCACTAATACACAAAGACTATTGTCTCTCCTGAGGTTCCAAGCAACAACTGCAGAGAACTAAAAGTCATATGTCTTTCCACAGATTTTTGCTTTAGGGAGACAAAGATCACCACGTATCATATAAAAAAGGTAACATCACCATTGTCATTACCAGGAAATATTTGCTGAGCACACAGTGTGCTTGGGACAGTGCCAAAAGCTGTCATTTCTTGAAGGCTTTAAGCAGCATAGTCCTTTTAAAACACAAAATGAAAAAACAGGGATTCCTCCTTGAACCTCAATTTTTCAGTACCCTGTTGTATTAGGAAGGTGTATAAAACTGCCCCTTATTTCAGGTTTTAATTATAATTTATGCAGATTTCAACAGATCGCTTTTATAGAATTGTACGGATTTCAAGTGTTTTCTCCAACTCATTTTTCAAATGAGCTGCTTTTCTCACTTTATGCATAAAACATCCTAACTGGCCACATTTTACTTTAAATGTCTACGTTAGAAAGACACAAATTTATTTAAGAAACTAAGCTTGTGAAAACGCTTGAGTAGTAAATATTTATAAAGATGGTAATGTTCCCTTTCTTGACCTGGGTGGTGGTTACATGGGTGTGTTTACTTTGTGATAATTCATCAGATTGCACACTTACGATTTGAGCATTTTTCTCTAAGTGTATTTACCTCAATATAGTAACTGAAAAATAAGTATTTATGAGGATTCCTGGCATTCACTCCCTAAACATATGCAAGCCAATCAAAATAGTTTGAGTATGTATTGTCCCTGCCCAAGGGATGTGCATTCTTCAATCTCCATCCTAAAAGATTGTTTTTTGGACCTCAGGCATTAGGCATCAGGTAATCCCCTTAGCCTTTTTCCCCTATGGGCCCCTGTCTTCCCTAAACTGAGCCCCTGTCTTCTCTCACTGGTCCTGAGTTACTTACTAGCTCCCTTACTAGCTCCAAAGCAGTGGAGAAAATGTTTCATTCATCTTTTTCCTCACAGTACTATCTCTGTCTAGCCACCCTTGCTGTTGCCCTATAAAGATCCAGGTGTCCTTTTACTTTTACAGGTACTTCCTAGGTGGCTTTCTTAGGCTTCTCTTCAAAATGAACTCTTAAAATTAAGAGAATGGCGTTGCCTCCTGGTATCTGTCTCTTTCATTCTCCTTTTCTCACTATATTGCTGGAACTCATGTTTCTGAAAAGTGAGTTCCATGTTGCTTTGTAACTCCATGGAAAGGTATTGCTATTGGTTATTCTTTCATTTTCAGTTTGATTTCTGTAACAGCCTTCCTGATAGGGTCATTGTCAAGATCAAATGAGATAATCTACATAAAATGCTTAGTACAAGGCTAAGAACATGGTCATCCCTAATTAAATAACAGCTTTTGACACTGCTACTAGTACTGTATGGTTCCATGTCAGGCATTGTTAGGCATTTTATGTAAATATTTTTATTTAAACTCCTAGCAAGCCTATGAGATAGATACTGGGATCCTATTTTTAAGTGAGAAAACTGAGATTTTATAGGGGTTGTGCCTTTTTTCTAGGTCACTAGCCAGTTAAATTGACAATGGGGATGCATTTGCTTCTAGAATAAACACGTTCTCGTAGGATATGAATCTTGCCAGATTGTGGCATGGCACTGAACTCCTCAAAGAAGCCAGTGAGTTCCAGTCTGGCACTGTGAGAATTGCAGAAGAAATCTCAAACTTGGCCCCTGCCTCCAAGAAGCTGACAATGGGTAAGTCAACCCTTTTGCAATCTTGCCCAACACTCTGTCATGGAGACTTACAGGCTTACAGGCTGCAAGTATCTAATCATCTTCCATGCTTTCATGTTTGTTGCCTTTAGCATCACTTCCATCTTCCCAAACCAAGTATCCTCTTAGAAAACTCTGACAAATGGCCAGGTGCGGTGGCTCATGCCTGTAATCCTAGCACTTTGGGAGGTTGAGGCAGGCGGATTGCCTGAGCTCAGGAGTTTGAAACCGGCCTAGGCAACACGGTGAAATCCTGTCTCTACTAAAAATACAAAAAAAGTAGCCAGGTGTGGTGGTGGGCACCTGTAGTCCCAGCTACTCAGGAGGCTGAGGCAGGAGAATTGCTTAAACCCGGGAGGTGGAGGTTGCAGTGAGCCAAGATTGCATCAGTGCACTCTAGACTGGGCAACAGAGCGAGATTCTATCTCCAGAAAAAAAAGAAAAAAGAAAAAAAAAAGAAAACTCTGACAGACTTAGACTGACATTTCTTCTCTGTTGCAAGAATCTTCAGAGATCTGTATTCTAAACGCTATCTCCTAAATATTTCCAGGATAAACTTTTCTCCTTCTTTTACTGTGGATGTACTCTACCAAAGAAGGTAGGTCCAAGCTGATTCAGCCATTACAACTTCAATTCTATGGAGCAGATCAGTGTCACTGAAGTTAATTATTATTATGTCTCTGGTCTCCAGAAAGAGCACCTCCAAAATTTTCTTTTTTTATGAAAGAGAAGGTGGAAAAGTTTAGTCTTAAGGGTTGCAACCCAATTACATATAGGCAACCCCCGATGACTATTCTAACAGAAACTACTTTATTTCTCTCCAATTACTCATGTTATTGTCATTATCCAACCTACTAATAATGGCTTGTCTCTGATGAGATTATTTATCCGCTTAGGTCACAGGGATGGAGAATGCACCATATCTCTTGAAGTGGAACTGTCTTCTTTTTAAGGCTTTGCAGAAGCTTGAACTAGAGAAGGATAAAGCCTTTTTATGGTAACCATCCTTTGTATCAGTAACACTTATGTTCTGTTGTTAATTGTGACTACCTATTCAAGAATGTCTCCACCATTCAGAATGTGGAAAACATGCCAGTGGGAAGCTCAGCTCAATGGCAGTTCCGGTTTTGGCTTTGGACTCGACACCCACTTATGCACACTATGACTCAAATTCCCTTCTCGTAATGCCTTATCTCTAGACACCATTCTCCATGAATCCCTTTCCCCATTCGTAATCACTTCTAATCCTCATGTTCCTCTGTCTGACCTTCTCTTCCCACAAAAATCCAGAAAGTATGCACTTAATAAACAAACAAATCCATTGACAAAGATAGATGTATTCAGGGCAGCTTTACCAAAATTCAAACTGGTATTTAACACAATTCCAGCCAAAATGCTCATTTGTAACTCCAGCCAACTATTTCATTGAAATCAATTCGAAGCCAAACATTTTCCAAATGCCTACAGGCCTACAAAAAAAATAAATAATGTTTGGCTATTTTTCAAACCTTGGAGGATACGGAGTCCCAGTCCCAGAAATAACAAAAAGACAAGGTAAAAGGAAGCAGACTTGAAAAGGTTATTGCTTGGATAGTGACTCTCAACCAGAAATCAAACAGCAGAAGTTCATTTAGGGAACCTTTAGGTAGTCATCATAACTGCTAGGAAATTAGGATACAGAAGAGAGTAACATTGAGTGGGTTCTTATGGGTCCTCTCATCCACCAGCACTTTTTCAGTTGATTTATATAGATGTTCTACCTTTGTTTTGAGTTAATTTCCAAAAAGTAGGATGCAAAAGATACTCAAATATAACAAAATTAATACTACTTCAGCACTAGCTTGAGTTTGAGTATCCAAAGACCTGAGATGTTTCAGAATTTAGGCCCAAAGTTTGACAGAGGACATGTCTCAGATGATGGAGAGAAAGAAAAGAAAGAAGAGAAAACTGAATTGCAAGTATAGCTTGTATCAACTCTAGATACCATGAGGTTCTGAGGAATCAATAACAGCATGTAAACTCAGAAGCCCTTCAACTTACAGATTGAGACACTTCTTGACCTATATACTAATACACCCTAGTACATTGACAATAAATCAGTAACTCAAGCAAGATGCAGAAATGGGTATGAAAAAATTCTAGGAAGGAGGAAAATAACAAAAAAGATAAAGGCATAAAAAATGAGTGGGATTTGGGTAACTTTTGTAAACTCTGGAGGTTGAAGATTTGTAAAACTAACAAAAACAGTAATTGAGTTAACCAAAGGACATAGGAATAAAATTAAAACAAAATAAAGTTAGCATTTATGGAGAATTTATGTATCAGATTCTGTACTAGTTAGACATTTTCACAAATACCATATTTAGTTCTTAATCTCATGCACAAGTATTACCAACACAGAAACTAAGGCTCCAAGAAATAAAACAATTTGCCTAAAGCCCACAGGTAGTAAGTAGTAGAACCAGCAGTCACACCAAGGTCCACCTTACTCCAAAGCTCATGTGCTTCCCGACACCCCACACACCATTCCACAGCCAAGATAGCTGCAGGAAGGGTAGTCCTCCAAGTTTTCAGAAGATATCCAAATAATTACAGTTTTGAATAAAAAACACTAGTTTTCAGGGAAATAGGAAAATTGCCACCATCTGAACAGACCCAATGACCAAACTGAAATTTGTTACTCTCAAATACAAATCTATAGAGAGCCTCCAATAGAACTAACATCACAAATTCATACATTGCAGTGCACCCAAAAGATGCGTATAGAGACATCTTACCATGGATATGATAATATCCCCAGAATACTTGAACAGAATGTATAGATAAGTGTTAGAAACAGCTTACTCCTTGATATTTTGCTACTATATTTCAGTTTATCTGGCCTGTGGACTATCTATTCACATTAATATAGCATTGTTGCCAAAACAACTTTGTATCCATTTCTTCCTTTTTCTAACTGCCATCACAGCAACCCAGTAAGGTAGGCAAGGCAGAAAAGTATGTGTCTTTGCTTCTGTTGAGAGCCTACCTCCCTGTGCAGTTGTGGGCATGACAACTTAAGATTAATACAAAGCTGTCTCACCTTCCACATCAACATATGATGTTTCTATTTATGATCTTTTCTTAATGTTTTCTAGCAGAGGGAAGAACTACATACTTCTGTCACCTCTCTATAGTAACTTTTCAGTATTACACTTTCTAAAGAGAAAGGAAAATCAAATCTAAGATTAAGAGAAAAGAAAAAACTGAACATCATTCATGTTGCTCTTAGAAGCCCTTGTTTTTTGATTAGGATAAAATCTGCTTATTTTTAATCCTGAGCAATTTGACTCCAGAAAATAAACTTAGAACAATATTTAAAAAGTTAAATCCTAATGATCAGACATTCTTATTTTACAAAAGTAGCCTTGTACTTAGGAGTTCGTATGAGGCACAAGATTATATTCAATTGTTCTTTCTCAATTATTTTGTAACTTTATATTTACCTGACTTTTAAAATGAAAAGCCACTTTTCTAACTCAGTAAACCATCACTCTCTTAATTGTGTCAAGTCTCAATTATTTAAGGACAAGTTATGAGCTGAAATCCATAATTCTTTCGTTCAACAAACATTTGATTTAGTTTGACGAAATTTTATTGAGCACTTATTAAACATCATATGCTAAACTGAGAATAGTATAGTTGAGGATATAAAGATGAATAAGCATAGTGCCAGCACTTACAAGTCTACAGTCAATGAAGGAGAAAGCATGTGAGAAAACACCATTGTGTATTACAGGTGCCACAAAGGGAGAGCGGGGAGAGAAGGCAGTGTGATAGTTTTCTAAGATTCAATGTGTGACTGTCACACAAGGGGTGTGTGTGTGTGTGTGTGTGTGTGTGTGTGTATGTGTGTGAAAGAGAGAGAGAGGAGGGAGAGAGAAAGAAGAAATGATTCCAAGTATGGGCAAATACAGCTCACTGGATTTTCAGAACTTGTTAGAGCTGGAGTCTACAATGTAAAGGAAGAAATGGTTTAGTATGAAATGAGGCTGGAGAAAGGCAGTGGAAAATCTCTACCGAAGTGCAAATCCCAGCCAACAAAACCAGACCTACTGAATCAAAATCTAGAGGTGGGTCCTGGGGATCTACATTTGTAACAAGTTCCCTGTGTGCTTCTTACACTCACCCAGGTTGAGATGCCATCCACGGCGGATGGTGGGGAAACCCTGAAGGCGTTTCCTCTTCCCTCTGTTCTTAATCATTATTCCTACCATTGATTAGCCCCACCCAGTGGACTGAGGGGCTTAGATCATGGCTCAGTCTTACTAAGCCATGACAAAGTGACATGGGCAAGAGGGGAGGACATGAACATCCCCATCTATGAAAGGTAACAGCCACCGCTATTGACACATCTGCCCATTTGGTGAGTATACGGTCATTACTTTTTCAATGTAATTGCTGATTTTCTTGTCTGAGGACAAATTTTAGAGTGTTTGGCTTTGATATTTCCAAGTTCTCTATAAAGCTTGTTGAAAAAACCGTTTTTAGTGATTGGTTTTACATCCACCTGTACTCCTACTTGACTGTTTCTTACTGTATATGGATTAAATAGAGTAAATCCTTTCTAAATGCAAAGATTATACTTTTATGACAATACATGCAGTATAGCATATGCCAGAAATCTGTGAAAATGAGGTTTCAATTCAGCAAGAGGAGTAGCTTGATAATGTCTCATCAAGAAAAATGCAGAGGGGTACATCAGGGCTTCTGCTGCTGCACTCGGTGAATGAAGATGTGCTTCCACCTAACGCAGCCACGTGCCTGTGCTCATACGCTTTCTCCTGCAGGTCTAACGCGGATGGCTGTGAGTTGGCTTAATCTCAGCTGGCAACTGTGAGATGTTCATACAATCCCTCACAGTGGTCTCTGGGATTACGCTAAACAGAGCAATTTCCTTGCCCTCGCGAAGCAAAACACTTGCATGGCAACCAAAACTAAAATACCAAATTTCTATTTCATGACCAAGGCGGGGGAAAAGTTTTCAATGGTTACTATTTCATGCTCAACCACTTTTAATCTTACTAAAGTCTTTTTCTAAAGTGTTGTTGTACCAGAAAGGAAACCAGCCTTGGGAATTAATTTGCCTTTATTGGATTCACTTGCTACTTACTGCGCTCCTTCGGTGCTACTTGGTTTTTTAAAAAATTGCAGCCAAGGAGTTTGGGTGTTAGAAACTGAACCCAAAATGTTTTCCCTCTGAAAGCTCCTCCCACTCTCTTTGTGGGTGCTACTCCGTCAAATTCCAAACAGTCTAAAAGAGGACGATCTCCTGCCAGGCCCTCCTCAAACTTCAACTCCCCAGATTATCACATTTAATCACCCTTCCTCATTCCTTCTGTGTTTCACATTCATCTGCCCTAAATAATATTGAAATTTAGAATCAACTATGGCTTAGGCTGAGGTTGCCACGAAACTTTGGAGCTGTACCCAACTCTAATTATCGGCGATCCCTGGAAACAGATAATCCTTTTCTGCAAAAAGAATAAGAACAAATGTAATTCTTCAGGGTGAAAAATCAAGGCCAGTTATCCTCCTCATTCGCCCAGTAACACAAAACAAATCATGTGAACCAAATTTATAATTAAAAGTGGGATTAACTTTAACAACAAAAATTATTAAAATGCTATTTCCAAAGTCTTGACTGGCACATATCCCCTCAGGTATCCTCAGGAAGAGAAGTCTGTATATCTCAGTTTGATTAAATTACATTTCTAGGCCTGGCACAGTGGTTCACGCCTGTAATCCCATCACTTTGGGAGGCCGAGGCAGGCGGATCATGAGGTCAGGAGATTGAGACCATCCTGGCTAACACGGTGAAACCCCGTCTCTACTAAAAATACAAAAGCTAGCTGGGTGTGGTGGCAGGCGCCTGTAGTCCCAGCTACGAGGGAGGCTGAGGCAGGAGAATGGCCTGAACCCGGGAGGAGGAGCTTGCAGTGAGCCAAGATCGCACCACTGCACTCCAGCCTGGGCAACAGAACGAGACTCCATTTCCAAAAAAAAAATTAAAAAGAAATTACATTTTTGTATCAAGGCACATTAGTATGACCTATTAGATTTCCTTGCCAGAAATTGATGTTGAGCAGTAGGAGGTAAGTTTGAGAACTAGTTATTCACATACTAACAGCACAAATACTGAACCATAAGCCAGGAAATAACACCTCTGGTAAGGAGAGGACTTCGTATTAATTTTCAGGACTCATTAAGGGCTCTTTTAAGCTGCTGAAACTTTCTAAATGTTGTCTGTATCCTCCTGCTAGTTGAAATAACCATTTTTCCAAACATGAAAAAATTCCCAATTCCAATTTTTGGTGACCATTTTTCAAAAAGGGAAGAAGATACATGTAATTAAACAGAGTAGGAAACATTTTTTGAATAGCTGAGTACATATGATGCATCAGGAACCGTGCTTGTTGCCTTGCTTGTGTGTACACTCAGTGCACTCTTGCAGTCTCCAGATGTTCCCAGTGCTCTCTGCACATAGAGGCACAGGGAGCTTTTGAAAATGTCAATATCAAGGGCTGTGCCACTGATAAATGAAATCAGAATGTCTGGGATGGTGTCTGTGCATCACTGTTTAAGAGGTACCCAGGGGATTATAATGTGCAGCCAAAGGTGAGAATCACTGTATTTGAGCTCAACAGGGAAGCTGTGGTTGGAGGGCAGTGAGAAAATCTTGAAGGAGAGGATTGGAGGGTAGAGCTGGGTAGACTATGGTAAGAATTTGGGGTTTTAATGTGAGGGACTTCAGAAGCAATTGGAGAGTTTTAATTAGAGAAGTGGCATGACTTATTTACCAGTAACATAGTTTAATAGACTTTTCTTAGAATCTAACCATGTATAAACTTTAAAGAAAAATGGTTATTGTGAACTGCAAATAACTTCCTTGTCATTTAACTTTAGGAATGTAAGGCCACAGGATAGGCAGATTCCAACCAAGAGGAAAGCTAGTATGAAAGAACAAAAAGGAAACTAGCTCAGGAATCAGGAGCCACAACTCCTTTAGGCAACAGCTTGAGTCACTGTTTCAAGAAAAAAAGAAAATCACTTATCCTTTCAACACATAGACTCTGACTTTTCTTTTAAAGCTTAATAACTTTAGAATTACAGCCTGGTAGTAATTAGCATCAAAATAAGTGAAGGATTTGGCATCTCTATCAATGAGACATTCAAAATATCACTTGTTAGACTGGGTTTATGCCAGTCTTCAGTAAAAATAGAGTGCAACAGGATTCCCAGCCTTTTAGTAAAGAGGCTCTGTCTTGCTCATGACCCAAGACCTTGTTAGGGCTCCTGGGAACTAAGTCCTCAGCATTCTCAACTCATCATCTCATTCACCAGCACCTACGGCATGGCACTTATTATCCCTTTTCCACCTATACCATGAAGACTATGAAAGCCAAGGTAGAGGCAGCCAGCCTCTTAATCAGAGTAAACAAGCAGAACCTACTGCCAGTCTGCAGGACTAGACCTTAGATGTCTGCTGAATCTGTGATCTTGAGCTTTTGTTGAAAATCTGAATTCTACTTCTGCCTGGTAAAGATGGCCCCAGGCTCAAAATGTTTGTCTTCTGTGGAAATCCAAATTAGAGTTTTCTGTGGCCCTCCCCCATGCTATACCACCAAATGATGAACAGTTCTTGAATGCTCAGAAAGTCCCACCTTTGCTCTCCCTTGGCAGCCTGCCCTCAGCCCAACCAAAACAATAGCAAAACAAAATAAACAAAAATGGCTTGTTTTTAATGATCACTGCAAGATTCACCATTAAACTCCTAAAGATGAGTCTCTATAACCATCTTATTCAAGCCAGAGCTGTCTATCATTAAAGTAGAGCAGGACAGAAAGAACTTTTCTGGTTACAGACTTAATTCTGTATCAGACAAGCCCCTCAGGATCAGTAACCCTGCAAGGTACTCAATTTGGGCTTGTCACCTGGCATGGACATACCAGGAGGATCTCTCTGGAAAAACTCTAGAAATACCTGAAAAGGACCCTCTGCTTTTTAGTTCTATTATAGACACCTCAATTACTGGGGAAATACTCTTCAGCTTATACAATGCTCTAAACTGTGACCTGAATTTTAGGATTCTGTTTTATAGTGGCCAATCTCAGTTGTATTGTTTACTATCATTTTACATTGTCTACAGGCGTGTTAGTTATATTTCCAAACTCGAGTAATGATTAGTTGGCCAGAGAAAAGCAGAGTTTCTGTTCTGTGATTTCTCTGTGGTGAAAGGAAATGAAAACAGGAAGTTACAAATGTACTCCTTAAAGACCTATAATAATACAGTGACATTCAACAAGCAACATTCTTGAATTACAATAATTACTAGGACTTGAACTTCTATAGGTGCTCAGTTCTGGCCTTTTTCCTTCTAGATCATCACATTCACTTATCAAGGTCCTGTTTAATTAAGATCACCTGTTTCCAATAACCCAAATAGTCTCTGACTAGGGTAGGGCACTGGTTCTAAAATTATGGTCCCTGGACCATATCACTAGAGAACTTGTTAAAGATGCCAATTCTTGGGCCCCATCCCAGATTTACTAAATCAGAGACTCTAGGTGTGGGTCTCAGCAATCTATATTTTAACAAGCCTCTGGATTATTGCTCAACTTTGAGAACCACTGGCCTAGAGGACCTTTTCACCCACCCTGATGAATCTCTCCTTCCCCATCTGATTCCCTGCAGTAGTTTGTAATGAAAGACGACATTTTAATATCCAATCATCCCAGCCAACTGTATCCCAGTCCTTGGGGCTTTTAAAACTTGCAGTCTTACACTGGACACTCCAGATAACAGCCAAAAGAAGCCTAAAATTATGACGAGGCTGCGCCCTATTATTTTTAATTAATGACACTACCTGAGGAAGATCACATAAAGCATATTTGCAACAATCAAATCTTCCTAAAGCCTATTCTTCACCTACTTTCACTTATCACAGTTCATCCCAGCATGCAAATGACACAATACCAACTGGTTTCCCAACCACCACAAGAGTTGTTAACCCAAGTCCCTAATCTGTCAAATCTTGCTGCAAAACCCAGAAACTATACCTACAGACAGACAAAACTAGCTAGAGGAGAACATCATGATGAACCAGCTTCTCAGGGCCTCCTCCTGGGGCTCCTTCTTCAGGAAGGAGTCTTTAGGGTTTCCAAGACCATTCTGCTTACAAGACCTTTGGCTTCATTTGCATACCCTTTAGAAAAGACACACAGATCTTAGGGAAATGTCTGGTAAAAAATTGAGATACTATATTTGATCATAGATAAGACCTCTAGAGAGAGAAACAATAAGCCAGAAAATATGCCCCTAAGATACTTTAATGTACTCCAAATTTTCACTATCCGTAAAATGAAAATATTATTAACCTTAATTCTCAAGCCTATTTGGAATCCAAATAAATGAGACAGAAAGCCAAAAGTGGATTCTTCAGTCTCCATTTCTATGATCTTCACCTCTCAGCTCCACCTCTATTCTACTTCTGAATTCCCTACCCAATTATTTCCTACCCCTTATGTCTAAAACAGCCCATGTAAACTAGAAGTCCCACCGGACAGAATGATGGATTTGCTAAGTAATATGAGACTCCTTCATTCATTCTATATTTGGAGGCATTCTAGAGGATCAACTAGAATTTTCTAATGAGAGATTCTCCAAAAGATGGCCCGCAAAATTATTAATAAGGTAGAAAACCAGTAACGCTCTCAGAATTATAGATTTGGCCACCACATTCTTCAAGTTGTTACGTGCCTCCCATATGTACTAATTCTAATTCTAACTTTATCATTTCAGTGAGCTAGAATTCTAGTGTGGTTAAAGTAACATAATAAACAAGAAAACTTTTGGAAGTGATCAATATGTTTATTACCTTGATTGTAATAATGCTAGTATCAGTGTATATATATGTCCAAACTTACCAGATTATATGCATGAAGATTCTGTATACCAATTGTACCTCAATAAAGCTGGCAGGGGGAAAACATAATAAAGTTATCTTGAAAATGAAATACAGTTCATCCTAATCAATGAATCTAAAATTAAACAATTCATCAGAATTTTCTCATTCAAATCCACTTGAGGGCTTTAATATTTTTTAAATTATCATTTAAAAACAGACTGAGTGGCTTAAGAAAAGCTATTTTTAGGTTGGGTGCAGTGGCTCATGCCTGTAATCCCAATACTTTGGGAGGCCAAAGTGGGTGGATCACTTGAAGTCAGGAGTTCGAGACCAGCCTGGCCAACATGGTGAAACTCCCTCTCTACTAAAAATATAAAAATTAGCCGGGCATGGTGGCAGGTGCCTGTAATCCCAGCTACTCAGAAGGCTGAGGTGGGAGAATTACTTGAACCCAGGAGGCAGAGGTTGCAGTGAGCTGAGATCGTGCCATTGCACTCCAGCCTGGACAACACAGCAAGACTCCATCTCAAAAAAAAAAAAACAGCTAGTTTTAAAAAACCCTTTATAAATGCTTATTCACACTACCACAATAGTTTGCCATGAAATAAGTGTTTATGCTAAGTTAGTCATACACATTATATTGTAATATATCTGTCTTGGTAAATTGGGGAAATTACTTGTTAGTATGAATTTGGATTGCTTTATTAACTGACATTAAAAAAGAGTTTTTTAAATTGCAAATTTCATATGAAGGAACAAAAGAGAATAAAGTTGCTGCATTTGGAAACAAATGATACTTAATATAATTATTACATAGTTTTTGATGTCGCAGATACTGCATCAGGAACTGATTGGATAAGAATCAGTCACCATCAGTTCCTAATGCATTGCCTTCAGCATCTAAACAAGCACCAGTAAATACCTCAAGTTAGATTTGCTGTGATGTGTTCATGGTCATCCAATAAAATACTCACTCTTAATTTAACCCTGAAGAGAAATGTTTCTACAAGGGAGGTGATCCCAAGATGCTGAAACACCTATCATTTACCACCATTCTTGTGGACTTATCACTGAAACCAGAAGTACAAATCTAATTGCATGTTTATGCCTATGATACATTTGTACCTTCTTTGCTAAATACATTACCAGTAAAACAACCTAAAAGTTGCTGGTCATTTTTCTATTTTGGGAGAAAAATGAATAACTTTTTATTGGTTTATCTTTGTTATTTTTTTAAGTGTTTATGGAGATTAAATAGGTATTGCTATTGGAATAAGGATTATTTCCCACTTGTAGCACTAAAATAAATGTTACTATAAGAAAAAGTGCTACAAAGTCATTATTATTAAAAAATACCATAGTAACTGGGCATGGCAGCTTACTCCTGCAATCCTAGGACTTCAGAAGGCCAAGGCAGGAGGATTGCTTGAGCCCAGAAGTTTGAGACCAGACCAGCCTGGGCAACATAGCAAGACCCCATCTGTAAAAACATAATAATAACCAGGAATGGTGGTGCATGCCTATAGTCCCAGCTATTTGGGAAGCTGAGGTGGGAGGATTGCTTGAGCCCAGGAGTTAGAGGTGTCAGTGAGCTATGATCATGACACTGCACTCCAGCCTGGGCAACAGAGTGAGACCCTGTCTCTAAAAAAATAATAACAATAACATGTTAAATTCTACTTTCAACAAGTCTAAATTCACATATATTTCCAGAACTTTCTGGTTGGACGGTCAAGGTGGCTTGACTAGTAAGTTCATTATACTTCACGCACTAATTCATTTATCGAACACCTATTTTGTGCTAGGTACTATTCTAAGCACTTGCGATAAAGCAGTGAGCAAAACAAAACAGGCACGGTGGCTCACGTCTGTAATTCCAGCACTTTTGGGAGGCCAAGGCGGGCAGATCACCTGAGGTCGGGATTTTGAGACCAGCCTGGCCAACATGGTGAAACCCTGTCTCTACTAAAAATATAAAAATTAGCTAGGCATGGTGGTGCACGCCTGTAATCTCAGCTACTTGGGAGGCTGAGGCACAAGAATTGCTTGAACCCAGGAAGCAGAGTTTGCAGTGAGCTGAGATCATGCCACTACACTGCAGCCTGGGCAACAGAGTGAGACTCTGTCTCAAAAAAAACAAACAAACAAACCAAAAATAACCAAAGTCACTTCCTAAGGAACTTTACACACTATAAAAAGGGAAGTAAACAACTAAAAACCTAATTTATATTATTCTTCTTCATAAAATCAAGAGTTTTCAGAAGAGCAACAGTCTTGAAATAAATATGCTTTGATATGGATTGAACATTATTGGATACAAGTAATTATGTAAATTTTGTGGATACTTACCATGTAGTACTATTTACCTACATAACAGGAGGGCTCTCTGAAAGAAAATGATATTTATTCAGAAATAGAGCATTGCAATGGAAATATATGTGCCATTGTAAACTATGTGCATATTCAGGGAGGTAAAGGAAGACAAAGGTTTGTAAAGGAAAATTGAGGAGGATTAGATAATTGTTTTAAGATAATTATCCTTGGCTACAAGGATCAGTAACAATGGTGGCACTAGTCCAAGGTTGGGCAGGCACTTATTTGGCAAATGTCTTTAAAGAATTATTTTTTTGTGCAAGGTTCTGGTTTTTGCAAAGTCTTTCGTGATAGTTTTTGTTATTAGGCATTTATGAATGAGAACCTTCTCTTCATATTTTTTTCCCAGCTCTGTTTGTCAGGGTAGTTTTTTTAACACGAGTTACTCTATTTTTATTCTGACAACTTTTACATTTCCCCCTTTTTGATCAATATCTTTCTCCAAAAACATCACTGATCAATTATCCTATATTTAAATTTTGATATCCCTCAGTGCCTGGCCTGGCTGGATCTGGCCCAGGTTGCTGGTCTGGTCTCATATAGAAGGGTGTGAATAGCAGCTGGGAATCGGTGTTAAAGCCCTTTTAAAGCCACATTTGAGCAACAAAGAAGGTTTGAAGGCAGAGGCTCTCAGGCTAGTCTACCAGCAGTTCATTATTAAGTTCAGTTTTGTCTGTTTTGTAACCTTTGGCTATCACTTCAAAGTGCCAGGACAGCATTATTCTGTTAGAAGTTGTATTTCTGAAAAAATGTAATGAGCAACAGATACAAACTTCAAGAAAGGGAAATTCAAAGTAAGATTAACAGTACTATGATAATCCCAGTTTGCATGTAGTTTAAAGCCATGAAACCTATGCTTACAGACAATCAATGGAATAAATCAAAGGACCATTATCCTGCCAAAAGAAAAAGGTAGACATTAAGAGGGGTAAGAGTCTCATCATAATATGGAATCTTGTTCTGACATCTTCGGAAAAGCTCTCTACGGGGTAACAACTTCAACTTCTTGTCCTGGTTTTCAGTTTAAATATCTCTGGTTAAGGAATTGGAGAGTTTGGTGAACTTTTTCTGGGACCCTTACATCAGGCATGAGACTTGTTTCTTAAAATTCATCTAGTTTCAGCTTATGAAGCTTCAGGAAGAGAAGTTCAATTTTTAATAATTTCAAGGAAAAAAAGTTGAATTGGAGGGATCTGGAGAATTCATGATCTAGTCTAGTTTATAGGCTGATAACAAGGACTTGAAATAATTCACTACATAACAGGTGTACTATAACTTCTTTAGAAACATAACTTTTTCTTTCTAAATTGGTCACTTAGGAATCTCAAATTTAAAAACCTCTTGAGGCTAGGAAGCCAAGCCAAAGCAGACTTTAGTTTTATCTACAGTCTTAAGGTTCCTGGACCTGTCAGGAAGTGACATCTTTAATCTATTCACTTTAAAGTTGAAAATCAGCTTTGAAGCCAGGCATTCTATGTGCGTTTTCAAATATGATATTCCAGTCAAAGCCTTGGTAATACAACTAACGTTCCCAGCTATAAAGAGAAAGCAGATTTTTATTGGTTTAATTTATTTGGAAATTTTCATCCAGACATGTAATTTATATCTATTAATTCCACAAAACATAACTTTAAAATCTCAAATTACATGAAAATTTAGTTATAAACATTTATCTCTTTCACATTACCTAATTTATTTATCTTTTAAAATTTTATGAAAATTACTTATGTAAACAGATATTAGAAAAAGTTCTAGTCATCATTTCAGGTTATTTTCTCGTTAACCATTTTTTAACCTGTGAATATCAGGTGCTCACCTAAATAAGAATCTTAAAGTTAAATATAGGGGTATTTTGCTGATAAATACAGCTGTTTTTATTAAGCCAACAATATTAAAATAGTCTTATCGAGCAATTACACAAACAAAGATCATTCTGTTTTAGGCTGGGTTTAGTCTTATAACCTGTGTGTCAAACCTTGACACCTTAAAACATCCAGCAGAGACAAACATGAAACTGTCTGACCAGTAGACCCTGGGAAAAATGTATACAGACAATTTTGAAGACATTTCTATTTTTATTTTACCAATGATTTTAAAACTAGCCTATTTAAAGATTTGCTTAAGTCACATCAACTAAAAGGCATTTGGGTTAATTACCATATATTTTACATGAGTGCTCCATTTATCTAAGCCAATCTGAATAGAATTTCCTAAGGGATTTCTGTCCGACTATACTAGATTTTAAAATATAGACACAACATATAACATGATACATACACATATGTGTAAACATACCTAAACACATATGTACACAAAGATCTTACAGCTTTCATTTTAGAATTTTAGTCACAAGACAGTGAAAGATACAAACTCACTGGCTTATAAAAGACAATTGGATTCATATTACATTCCTGACAAAATATAATCCATTTATGTGGCTAAAACTATTATTTCTCCTGATACATAATCTAATGACGTTTATGGAGGAACAGCTCCAGTCTCCAACTCCCAGCATGAGCGACACAGAAGACCGGTGATTTCTGCATTTTCAACTGAGGTACTGGGTTCATCTCACTAGGGAGTGCCGGACAATCAGTGCTGGTCAGCTGCTGCAGCCCGACCAGCGAGAGCTGAAGCAGGGCGAGGCATCGCCTCACCTG
>NW_012105564.1:584734-635200 GCF_000951045.1 Mandrillus leucophaeus
ATACATATGTAACAAACCTGCACGTTATGCACATGTACCCTAGAACTTAAAGTATAATAATAAAAAATAATTTAAAAAAAAACAAAAAAAAACTTGCTACAACGGACTGAATGTTTGTGTTAGCCAAAAAAAAAAAAAAAAAAAGTTTATGGACCAAAATTTTGGGTAAAGCAGTTTCTGTAGTAGTTTGATTTAAAAAAAAAAAAAAAAAATCTTTTTAGCCCTTTTTTAGTTTCAAATAAGTTTAGGGTTAAATTTTCAATGTTTACATTTTAGCTAGAACTGGCTGAATTGTACAAGAAAAATGGATTTCCAAGTGGCCTTGAATTTTCAGTAACAAATCGCTCTTTTCATTTGCTCCTCTGGTTTGCTTGACTAGTTAATGTGGGTAGGGAAGCATTTTAGCAAGCTTTTTTTTGGAGGGGGGGAGCTTTTTCTTTTTGGCCCCTGCATGTCAGGCAACGAAATATTTATGACAGACAGAGACACCTTATATTATTACTCTGAGCTCGAGATTTTGGCCTGTTTGATCTGAGAGCCTAAGTTTTATGTACATTTATGTAGTTACAGACTATCAATCTTTCAATTAACTGCTCCATTGCCCTGAGCAATTGTTAGACACACCTAAATGTACATTAAAAGGGATTACTCTTAGGTTTAGATTGTTGGTTACCATGAAGCTGCTGTAATTTGTAAAGTCATTAATTTGAAAGTCCTCTAGGGTTTTTTTTTTCTCTTTTTTCTTTCTTTTTTTTTTTTTTTTTTTTTTAGTGTTGTCTAGAATGCCACAATCACTAAGTTTTATCTCAGCACCTATAGAAAAATCAGCATATTCAAAATAGGCAGAAAAAAAAATAGAGATAGATAACTTGGAAAGCTCTACATGTTACCCATATCGTTCTAGAGGTTTTTAGACAGTTTGAACAATGACCATCTGGGCTCTGAATCTTCCCTGATGTAATTTGCTCATCAGTTTAGAAATGTGCACATGTATAGGCCATTTAGAAATGTGCACAATTATGGGCCTTAATATAGCTGTCTGGGGTCCCAGAAGACCTCGTATACCTTAATGTTTAAGGATCCCATTCTGTTTCTTATTAATCTCTGATGAGCAAAGAACATCCTATAAATCCTGTTACAGAATGTCATGAGTTTGTACTGATGTTTTAGATGGTGGCAACAGCACTAGTGGCTTTTAATTAGCCATCCAGCACACACCATTTAGGATGTTTATTTTTACTCTTGGAAGATTTTTAGAAGCAAGCAAGGGAAAGGAGTGAAATAATTTACAGATGCACATAACCAAGCTAAAATGAAATTAAGATAAGAGTATTCACAAAACTGTTAACCCAGGTGTGCAGATGAAAAAAAAATATTCAATTAGGCACACGGAAAGAACCAAAAGTAAATTCACCAGGTAACATGTGCCTCAAAGACAGAACGCAAACTCTACCTAAACAAGATTACTCAAACCAAAAGGACACCTGTCTTTTATACCAAAAATGACTTGTCAGAAACATACACACACACACACACACACACACACACACATCCTATCATCATAAAAGGGATGTAAGGTCTTTTATGTAAGGTGGCCTTGTAATCAAACCAAATCCTGAATAAAGTCAAGAATTTCTACCAAAAGAGGGAG
This sequence comes from Mandrillus leucophaeus, assembly GCF_000951045.1. NCBI lineage: Eukaryota > Metazoa > Chordata > Mammalia > Primates > Cercopithecidae > Mandrillus > Mandrillus leucophaeus. Next base: position 586,386 of record NW_012105564.1, read on the forward strand.
GCTCAGCCTGAGAAAAGACTTACGAGGGCAGAAGTGAGCCATGGAAGCAGAAAGCTCAAAAGTCTCAAATGAGAACTGCATACCAGTCCCAGAAATCACCTGTTCCTTCTGATAGTGATCCTTTCTCAGGTCCCACTTCGGGGTGCTGTTTATATCAACTTAAATGACAATCAGAGAGAAGCTTTCTTAAAAATATGATACGTATTTGGGAATAAGTAATTGCATTCCAGTGGGAATACATGTGCCATAGTAAACTACTGCATGTTCAGAAAGGTAAACAAAAGCAAAGATTTTTAAAGAAAAAATGAGGAGGATTACCTAATTGTTTTGAGATAATTATCTTTGGCTACAAGGATCAATAAAAAGAGTGACACCAGCCCAAGGTTGGACAGGCAGCTGCTGAGCAGAGGTCCTAGCAGAAGCTTGTGCAAGGTTGCAGTTTTTGCAGTCTTTTGTGATAGTTTCTGTTTTCTGGCATTTATGAATGAGAATCCTCTCTTCATGTCCTTTCCCAGCTCAATTTGGCAGAGGGCTTTTTTTTTTGGCACAGCAACTCCATTTTGATTCTGACAACTATCACACTATATACTGTACAGATGTTATGTATATCTATTTTATGGACTTAGCTGAATATGTTCCCTGAAGGGAGAAAAGGCTACTATGCAGGATCTCTGAATTCACTTTCCTGCAGGTAATGTGAAACATAAATTTAATGTTTATTAAATATAACTCAAATATAAACCATATGGCCCAGTTTCAGTGGAGTGTTGCATTAAAAAGAAATACAGGCCAATGGCCATAAGTCATTCAAAAAATAGTTTCCACTTCTATTTATATCTGAAAAAGAGCATAAAAACAATTTATAACTTTCAGCACTACTTCTAGGAATCTCTTCTGGTTCTTAATGCCCCCATAGTTGTTCCTGAGCCTCTCAATGTCTATTTTCTAACCCTTAAAAGCCCCAGCCCATTTGGCTTATCTATATCTCTTTTCCTCCTCCTTTCCTCCCACCTCGCCAGTTTCCTCTCTTCCCTCACTCTTTTTTTCTCTCCCTACCCACCCTTACAGATCAGACCCTTAGCTTTTCATTCTATTGGTTCCTTCCATTCTTCCTTGCCTGCCATACCCAACCAACTCTGTTTCATTCTCCAGACATTTACATAGCTAGCTCTTACTTTGTCTCCACACTTTTTAAGAAACACCTTCCCCACTTCCCTATTTAAAACAGCCCCTCCAATCCATCACTTGCTACCCCTTATCTGGCTTTATTTTTCTTAATTGTGTCTATCACTGCCTGACATTTGGTTATATATTTGTTTGTTTGGAGTTTTTTATTGTCTGTCATTTCTACCAGAGTAGAGGTACCTGAGAGCTGGAACTATATAGTGTTCACTGTGTGATCCCTACTACCATTTCCTGGCACATAGTGAGCTCCAGAAATTATTTGGATAACAAGTGGATTAATGAGAAATGAGTGGTTTGTATCAGAAATCATCATTTTAACTCTCCTTTCCAGAGAAATAGTTATATCTGAATATGAAAGTTTAGAAACCCTTCTAGTTAGGTCTTGAGGCCTTTTCTCCACCTAGTCTCTTCTGAAGGAAAGTAGGGATTAGGTATTTAGTTTCATATCTTTAAATACTATCTATATGTTAATGAATCACAAATTTATATCTCTAGCCTGACTATTCCTTGCATTCCAGACCAATATATGCAATTCTTGGATTGGATTGATGGAGAAGGAAGGGGATCTTGAATGTTAGAATAGTCATATGTAAGAAGACAGTGACAAAGCTGGGGACATTAAGCCTCTAAGTTTTGATGAGTTTTTGTCCTCTCCACTCCTATCTGAGGAGATTAACCCTGCAGTGCCTGAGGAAAGTATAATGACCTCCCCTGAGGCAGTTACCATGCAAGACAATGCTGAGTCTCCTCGCCACTCACCCCCACACTCCTCTTTGCTTCTAGACCTATAATTAGACTCAAGTCCCAGCAGGCATCTACAGGTGAGGTAGAAAGTGTGGCCCATGACAAGGTGTGCTGTACTTCAAAAGAACTACAGTACTTAGGTTTTCTAACCTATACAGAAATCCATGGAACATGTGTGGAATGGAATATTAAGGGTGTGGAATAATGGTGGAAGGAACATGAAATAAGATCAGGTCAAATTTGTTGATATGGGCTCACTAACCAGAGATTCTGTGTTTAAGGTTTCAGCTTGGGGAATTAGAAAGGGCTATAATTGTTTGACTGGTTGGTTGGTTGATTGGTTGGCTGAAACATGGATCAAAAGATAGCCCACCATTAGCAAATTTGAAATGCCCCATATCCCTCAGTTTAATGTAGAGGAAGGCGTTGAAAGGCTTAGGACAATTGGAATGTTAGAGTGGATTTTTCATTTAAGACCTACTAACCCATCCTAGAATGGTCCAGTAAACATATCTTTCATCGTAATTATAAGAAATAAATTTGTGAACGGAGCCCCAGCATCCTTGAAGAGCTCTGTGATTGCTTTTTTCTATAGGCCAGACTTCACAATGGGAACTGCAGTTACTGAACTGGGAAACCTAAATGCAATGCGAATAATTAGATTCTGGGATGGGAGGGGCCAAGTGGCAGCATTCAACCCTCAAAGGCATGGTAAGCATGATTACCAGAATGGACAGCAGAATCGAAGCAGCAGTTAAAATAACCTGGCTCACACAGACCTATGGCATTGGCTATTTGATCATGGTGTTTATAGAAGTGAATAGTTAGGATGCCTACTAATTTATTACTTGATCTGTATAAGTAGAAAAGTTCTACGTCAAATGAATAAAAGTCAAACCTGAACCATAAAGAGCGTCACAGCCACTCAGTCGATTCCCAGACGTAAGCTAGTTTACAGACCCAGAACCCCTTGAATGAAGGGGAAGCCAGGTACTCTTGAAGAAAGACCTTGATATGCTGCCAAAAATTAATAATATTTCTCTCAGCCTACCCCAAAGGGATCCATGGCCTTTTACTAAGGGAACTGTGAGTTTGGGAAAAGGAAATAATCAGACCTTTTGGAGATTACCAGACATAGGCTCCGAACTAACATTAATTCCAGGAGATCCAAAAGTCACTATAGCCCACTAGTCAGAGTAGCGGCTTAGGAGAAATCAGTTTAATTCAGGCCTATGTCACAGTGTGTCCAGTGGGTCCCCAAAGCCATCCTGTGGTTTTTTTCCTCCATTTTGCAATGCATATTTGGAATAGACATACTCAGTAACTGGCAGAATCCCCACACTGGTTCCCTGAACTCTGGAGTAAGAGCTATTAAGGTGGAAAAGGTCAAACAGAAGCCACTAGAACTACCCATACCTAGGAAAGTAGTAAACCAAAAGCAATACCACATCCCTAAAGGGATTTCAGAGATTAGCACCACCATTAAGGACTTGAAAGATGCAGAGGTGATGACTCCTACCACATCCCCATTCATTTTTCCTATTTGTCCTGTACAGAAGACAGATGGATCCTGGAGAATGACAGCGGATAATCATAAACTTGACCAAGTGATGACTCTAACTGTAGCTGTTGTACTAGGTATGGTTTCATTGCTTGAGCAAGGTAACACATTCCCTGGTATGTGTCATGCAGCTATTGACCTGTCAAACACATTTTTCTCAACGCCTATTAGTAAAGACCCCCAGAAGCAGTTTGCTTTCAGCTGGCAAGGATAGCAATATACCTTCACTGTTCTACCTCACAGGTAGATATCACACTAGTTCATTACATTATACCATTATGCTGATTGGACCTAGTGAGCAAGAAGTAGCAACTACTCTACCACTTACTGGTAAGACATTTCCATATAAGAGGGTAGAAAATAAACTGACAAAAATTCAGGGACCTTCTACCTCAGTGAAATTTCTAGGGGTCCAGTGTTGTGGGGCATGTTGTGATATCCCTTCCAAGGTGCATCTGACCCCACCTACAACCAAGAAAGAGGCATAATGCCTGTTGGGCCTCTTTGGATTTTGAAGGCAATGTATTTCTTATTTGGGCGTGTTATTCTCACTCATTTACTGAGTGCTTTTTGTGAGATATCCCTGAAGGACAGTGGTGAAGGGAAATCTGCCCAGTGAGAAGAATACCTGGTTGTGCACTTTGCTTACTAAGAAACATGGCCAGATGTACAACTATGTACAATGTGAATGGCTATAGCTAATGGTTTATCTGGATGCTCAAGAGCTTAAAAGGAACATGATTGGAAAATTGGTAACAAATTTGGAGAGAGGAATATGAATAGATCTCTCTCAGTGGGCAAAAATATGTAAACATATTTGTGTTTCATATGAATGCTCATCAAAGGGTGACCTCAGCAGAAGAGGATTTTGATAATCAAGTGGATAAGATGACCTGTTCTACAGATACCAGTCAGCCTCTTTCCCCAAGCACCTCTGTCATCACCGAGTGGGCTCATGAACAGTGACCATGATAGCAATATGGGGGTATGCATGGGTCCAGCAACAGGCATTTCTACTTCCCAAGGGCAAGCCAACCATGGTCACTACTGAGTGCCCAATCTGCCAGCAGAGACCAACACCGATTCCCCTATATGACACCATTCCCTGAGTAATCAGTCAGCTACCTGGTATCAGGTTGGTTACTGGACCTCTTTCTTCATGGAAGGAGCCGTGTTTGGTCCTTACTGCAGTTATCCCTTACTCTGGATCTGGATTTTCCTCCTCTGCATGCATTGCTTCCATCAAAATGATCATCTTACAGAATGCCTTATCCACCATCATGGTATCCCACATAGTACTGCTTCTGATCAAAGAAATCTCTTCACAGCAAATGAAGTTAGTCACCACTGATGCCTTTCAAATGAAGTAGCAGAAAAAGGGAAGGAAAGAAAACAGTTAATATCCAAACATTGTTCTGTTCAATTGGAAGCTGAGACTCCTTGGGGCTCCTAATACCACTAGCAGGCAAGGTGTACTGGGCAAGGCAGTTGCAAGTACACCTCAGTTACCAAGGGTAAATCAGATTGCTGCAGCACAGTAGAGGCAAGGAAGACGGTGTCTGGGAGCCAGGGGATTTCGTGGTACACAGCTCAGTAGTCCTATGCCCAAAAATACTCATCAATGGGAAATTGTGGTAACCTAATAAAGATAAGATCACTAAGAACTTGTATCCCATAGGCATAAGGTTAGATTAACCCCACCAAGTAAAAAATTCTGACCAGCCAAGATTCTGGCAGAGGGCAAGGGAACATGGAATAGGTGGAACATAGAATTAATGTAATGATGATCAAGATAGGACTTATGACCAGCTACAGAAGCAGGGACTACGGTAGTCCCCAATTTAACAGAATTGTGACATATGTTCCCTGGTAGAAGTAATCCTGTCTTAGACACCAGGACCTTCAAACCTACCCAGCCCAGGGTTTTAAGGAGAGGAAACAGTTAATTAATTGTTTATTATTATTAGGTATTTATTGTTATGATGATTATTAGGTATAATAGTGAGACCTCTACCCCTCAAACGTGAAAACTGCCTGTATTGCCTGATGCATAAACAGCCGCCTCCTCTATAATGTTCTTTCTTCAATCTTTGCATTGGCTTGTTTCTGGACTCAGCTCAAACGTGACCTCTTCAAAGTAGCCTTCCATGGCCACCTGTCATCTAAAATAATGCACTCTCTCCATCCCTACAATCACTGTATTACTGCATATTTTATTTCCTTCCCAGTATTTCACAGGCTCTGAAATTATCTTTTTATTTCCTTGTCCATCCCCTTTCTTCCCCCACTCCACAAAGCCTGTGACTTTGTCTTATTTCTTCAGTACTTAGAACAGTTCCTGGTACATAGAAGAAGCTCACAAAATATTTCTCTATAACATAAGGACTTCTGGCCTCCAGAAATATAAGGCAAGAGAAAACCATGTACCAAAGTTCAACTATGAGTCCTTCGAGTATGATTCCTGCAGAGGGGACAATTCTTTTGCTACAAGGAGAAACTCAAGACAATAGGTGTAGAACTGACAACTATTCTAAAATATTCTGTAATTATCTGTACTTCCTATCTTAAAGTGACTATGATGGAATAGGATTCAGAAGTGAATCATTTAAGCCTGCTGCTTTGAAATTATGGGCACAAAATGAAAATTTGGATTTTTGAGAGAAAGAACACTGAAGTGGCCCATAGTGGCTCTAGGACAGCCCCTCTTTGAAAGAGGCAAAATGAAACTTGAAATGTGTAGTTTCAGAGTGCTGTGTTGGAAGGACTATAAAGAAATTTGTGAGGGCTGTGAAGTCAACTGTGTCTTATTCTCTATATCATGCCATCACCCAGCAAAGCTCACAGCATTAAGAATGAGAGGTGGAAGCATTTATGAGGAACTTTATAAAATGCTTTTGCATCCACATCACAGAAGTGAAGCTGGGCTACACCCAGAAACTAATTTCCACAGTGGAAAATGCACCATCTGAGGTGCCTTTCATTTCCTGGGAGACAAATGACAAACCACACTGTAACTTCTCACACATTTGACCAAACCATCCCAATCCTGTTGTATTTATCTGGACCAGAGATACAGGATGGGCATGTCTGTTCCCCATTACTACCTCACTGAACCAGACAGAGGAACAACTCGGGAATGGGGACCATGGCCCATGTCATGTCAATTACAGATAGCAAACCACCCACACAAGTACCCTAGTTTATACATAATAGGCCCTCTGAGAACCCACATGACATCCTAAGTGCTGGATGGTACATCTGAAAGCACTGAGAGAGCTGAAAATCACAGACAGCCAAGTAGGTCCCTGCTGAATACATATCTAAGGAGCTTTGCATGCATTGTTTATTCCAGCAACTTTATGGAATAAATTACGTACAACAAATTAGTTTCAGATGGTAGGATATGAAGAGCTGATGTGCTGTATAAAGGAAGGTGAACTCCCACTTTTGACCCAACCACTTCCCATCTCGGGCATCTCAGACTCAGAATCCAGATGCAATTCATTTCTGAAATGCAGTGGAGATCAGAAAGTTAATAAGTGATGAGGTTTAGAGATTTCAAAAAGAAATTTATGAGTATTGTTAACTCATTATATTATCCTATGATTTCTGGTTGTTATATGTGAAACCAAAGGTAAAATTGAACCCATCCTTCCTTCATTCCTTCATTATGCACAGCAAGCAAAAATAAATGTCTTCCTGACATTTCCAACCTGCACAGAAATTCCATAATAGATTCAACTCAACACACGTTTAAAACCTCACTGCCTACCATACTGGGATGTCATTAAATTCCTGAAAGAGACATCATGTCTTTCTCTATTCCCCCTAAAATCATAAATTATTTGTTAAATTAACACAGTAAAATTGACTTATTTTGGTGTATAGTTTTATGAATCTTACTACAGGTATAGACTCATGGAACCAACACTGCAGTCAGGGTAATAATTCTAGCACCCCAAAAATTGTCTGACATTACTACTTTACAGTCCCTCTCCTACTTTAAGCACTAGCAAACCACTGGTCTGTTCTCTGTCACTATAGTTTTGTCTTGTCAAGAATGTCACATAACTTTTGTCATGTAACTTTTCACTCAGCAAAATACCTTTGAGATCCATCTAAGTTGCTCCACGTCTCAATAATCTGTCCTTTTTATTGCTAGGTGATACTCTGTTATATGGATATACCACAGTTTGTTTATCCATTCACCCATTGAAGGACACGTAGTTATTTTCAGTTTTTAGCAATTACAAATGAGCTGCCATAAACATTTATGTACAAGTTATGTTGTGAGTATAACTTTTTATTCTCCTGGGTAAATACCTAGAAGTGGGATTGCTGGGTCACATCCTACACGTATGTCTATAAGAAATTGCCAAACTTTTTACAGAGTGGCTATACATAATGTCTTTTTGATAAGTAAAAAATACAAAAATTATTAAAATGACCCCCAACAGCTTGTTTACTTGTGTTGAGGGGATTCCAATAGTTATTCACCATGACAAAATACTGTTCTTAAAATAATCAGAGGCATTTGACTTCATTTCTTTCTTTTTACTTTTAAAGCTTCAATTAAGTCTTTCGTATTTTAATGTGATTTTTAAAACAAAATTAAGTGCTTAACATTGTAGAAGCATAAGGCCTTGAGGACTCTACTTATACATGAAGAGATTTTAGTGAGAGAGAGAGAACCAGGAGAAAATCTCATCATAGCTAGTTTAAGCAATATAACCCAGTGTCATATGCATCAAGTCCAATTTTCAATTCATAAATAAGCCTCCCCCTTCCTTCCTCAAAAAACGTCCACCCCAAGCTAATTACAGAAGAAAAGGGAACATGAACACCAGCCAGAAAAGATTCACAGTTGCCACTCTTTAGTTGCTACTTTAATGGGAAACACATGTGCAAGATACCACCCAGGAGACAACTGACCAATGTGCTCTGAAAAATGGAATGTCACAAAAATGAGCCATACAAGATGGCTTACTCTCTTGAATAGGCTGAACACATAGAAATGTTTGATACCATTTTGTTCTTACATAAATATGGGGAGGTCCCAAGATGAGATGCTAAGACAGAAATTAATTTGTAGCAACAAAGTTAAAAGGCAATGACTTAAATTAGCCCTCACTTCTCATCTCATCCACATGCCCCACAATAGTTGACCATCAGATTTGGAAAGTACTTAGCAAAGTTTACATGAGGAGAAATCCTGCAAAGAAATTGGAAGAAAGGACAGAATGGCAATTGTTCTTATTAAATAACAACACTAACACTCATTAGCTACCATCACTACAAGAAGCCAGTTCTGTTCTGAGTGCTGTATGCACAGTATCTCATTATGTCCATAATTTACAGGGTAGAATTATCTCCACTGTATTAGTCAGCTAGAATTGCCATAACAAAATACCATAGACTGAGTGGCTTAAACAACAGAAATTTATTTCTCACAGTTCTGGAAGCCAGAAAGTATGAGATCAAGGTGCCAGCTGATTTGGTTCCTAGTGAGGGTTTTCTTCCTGGCTTGCAAACAACAACCTCCTCACTGTGTCCTCACATGGTGGAGGGGTGGGGGTGGTACGGAGAGACAGAGGGTGAAAGGAAGCGCGAGAGAGCTCGAAGGTGTTTCTTCTTATAAGGGCACTAATCCCATCATGAGGTCCCCATCCTCATGACTTCATTTAACCCCAATTATCTCCTAAAGGCCTCATTGCAAAATACCAATACAGTACCAATACAGTAGGCTTTAGGGCTTCCACACATGAATTGTCAGGGAGAGTCAGGGAGGAACAGTTCAGTCAATAGCATCCATTTTACAAATAAATGATGTTTCAAGAGAACAAGGAGTTCACAACAGCTCACTCAGTTGGCAAGCAGCAGAGTTTGAACTTGAACCCAAGGGTATCAGACTCTAAGAGAAAAATATCTACTACTTATTGACTGCCCACTAAGTGTCAGGTGTATCTATACAACATCTCTATTCGCTATGGGAAGCCAGGTTTTTCCCATTATTCTTCCCAGTTATAGATACGGAAACTGGCCCCAAATAGTTAACCAGCTATTCACAACCTACCACCTAAGCCGAACATACTGCATAACATTTATCCTACTGGTTATCAAAGTGAGGCCCCCATCATCACCTGGGAACTAATTAGAAATGCACATTTTGGGACCAAACAGCAGACCTACCGAATCAGGAACTCTATGGTGGTGTCCACAATCTGTGTGTTAACATACCTTCTAGGTAAATCTGATCCATGATAAATTTTGAGAACCACTTGTTTGTTCCATAAATTTATTAAAATAACTAATGCATTGAAAACTCAGTAATAAGTGGTATATCCAGAATTCATATACAGATCTGTTTGGTTCTAAAGCCTGTGGCTTTCTGCTATACTGTACTCTTCCATCCCAACTTTACAAAGGGAAGATCTGTGATTGCAGAGCCCAGTTCTGAATTCTGCTTTGCCGCTATAATTCCGATCAGTTCTCCTATCTACAAAAATGTGATACAGGAAAATGTCAAAAGATAATCCCTGAGAATTAATAATGCTGCTTAATACTAATCAGGAAACACCTTTGGTACGAACTAGAAATGAAGCTTTGTGAAATTTTTATTTGGGCCTGACAATTTTGTGTTCCATTTAGTGTAAATGAGAAACAATCCAGTATATGGAAACAGTAAGTATGGAACAAAGTTACTTCTTTTAAAAAGAAAAAAAAATGATTTTATCCCTCTTTGACTTTTTAAATCATTTTTAATCCATCTAATTAATCATTGCTTTATCTACATGTTATCGCTGTATAATTACCCCATTTCCCCCCTGCAAGGAACAAGATTATATTATATCCCTTTATAAAATCTTGATAATTTACACAAAGGAATAAAAATCTGCTTATAATAGAAATGGAGATTTCTATTTCTCATTTTTGGAGTGGTAAATGAAAGTACCTGATCTCACATCAAATGCCTTTTAAAATCATTCACAAAATAAAAGCACTTTGAAAAGGGTTATTTCCAGTGCAAATATAGTCACCTGCTCTTGTGATCAATACACCTCTAGAACATTATATTACTATTTACAATATTAATGAACATGTGTTAGTCACTGCACAAAGTCTTTTACATGTGGTAAAACTCATTTAATTATCACACACACGAGGTAGCTTTTAGGATTATTCCCATTTCACAGATGAGGAAATTGAGAATCAGGGAGGGTAAGTAACTTGCCAGAGCTCCTTCAGCCAGGAAGTACAGGACTCTAGATATTAAGCTTATTAAAGAGCTCTGGCTGAAAATTGATTCAGACACTGACACTTGGCTCTGGATGGATGGGCTCAGCGTTGCTCTGCATCTGGATTACTTCCAAAGGCCCATCTGTGAGCCTGCCTGACTCCCGGGATGGGGCGGCGCAGCCTTGGCGGCCTTGGCACTCCATCTGGAGAGACTGAAAGGGAACAGCAAGGTGGTGACTCAGCGGCCTTGACTGTCCCTCAGTCTCCTGGGAGACAGAGAGCAAAATGATAAAGGGACAGAGTGGGAACTGTAGTTCTCGTTTCTCTGTTTGTTTTCCACTCGATTCTTAAAAACAGACCTATTAATCATTTAGTTCATGACTTTGGTCATTCCACTGACTCCTACCACATTTGAGTCAATGAAGCAAAAACTAGAAAGTTGTGTGTTCAAACTTCTCAGATGGAAGAATTAAAATCCTTTGAAAACATTTCATCAGCCAGCAGAAAGAGTCACATGTTTTTCTGCTTCAGAGTTGTAGATGGATGTGACTTAAGCCCTAACTGGGAAAAACTTTGTGTGACTTACAACAGCAGATAGATATTCTGAGTAACCTTCTCATACTCTTTTATTCCACCTACCAAAAACAAAAGCTGTTTTCAGCAGAGCCCAATTAGGTGAAAAGGGCTTTCCAAGGAAACTGTTGCGTGTGCTTCTTGATTCTGTCCTGATTTGGGAAGTTCATCCAGGCTGAAATTACTTTGTGGAGCTGACAGGAAGTTTGTTCAATGACTTTTGCCTTTCACAGCCCTGCTCTCCTTATCTCTACAGACACGCTTCCCACTTTCTTTTCTGGCTCCCTTCCTCCTTCCCTTCACACACACCTTCACACCTCCCATCTACTTTGATTGTATTAATTGATACCATAAAGAACACCGTTAGAAGGGGAGGCACAAGTGTTGTAGCATTTGAGGGGCTTTTAGTGCAGGAATTAAAGGCTAATACTTGGCCTGGCCAGATCTATCATTGCAAGTTATGTCCAGACTCTCCAAAACTGTGAGAGTCTATTTTGAGTCCCTCTTTCATATCTTTGTCAGGATTTGAGTTCACTGAATATGCTGAGAGCTTCAGATAGAAAAAGACCCTATCCCTCCTCTCAAGGAGCTGACGTTTGCCCAGCAGGGACAGTAGGTTAATGAGTAGCAAAGCTCTCCCTAGTTAATCTGGCTCCAAGTGTAGTGTGATGGGTCCTCTACCAGGTTACTTAAGGGTGTATGTCCACTGCCTGAACCTTAAAGGTCAGGTAGTGAGCCAAGGCCGTCATGCCCAGCCGAGGAGCAGGTGTCTCTGAGAACCCAAACGTACCAGGGAAAACAGTCCCATCACACAGGCACAGTACGCAAAGAGCCAAATAATTAGCTTAAATGAGAGACAGGAAGCGGGATGAATCTCTAGAGCTGTCCTGCTACCGCCCAGGAGTGCTTTGGATGTAAGTCTTAATAAACTCATCTACTCACCAAGCTGGACTTGTCCAAGTCATTTTCGTCTCTTGATACCTTCCCAGTTTGCAGGGGGTGGGGAGGAAACATTACAGTCCTAAGTTTTTCTCATAACACCAAGTGGATTCATTTAGAAGGCAATTTCCTAGCAAGCATCAAATTCACAGCAGATCTCCCTGGATCAAGGGTGATAGGCTTTCTAGTAAAATGATCGGTTTGGAATCAGATCTACTTAAGCCTAAATCCCTGTTCTACCTTGGACAAGTCATTGAATCTCATTAGGCCTCAATTCTCTCTACTATAAAATGCAAATGACATCTACCTCAAGACTCTACATGAGGATTAAATGAGGAAATGTTATACAAAGCATATGGCATAATTATTGGCAAACAGGAGGTACTCAATAAAGGGTAGTTTCCCTTCTTCCTCCTTCTCTCTTCCCAGGCCTCACAAGAGGACTGTGGCCTCTTAGTGAGATGATATAAAAGAGACTCTAACAATATTAAACACTTCAGGAGCACCTACTACATCCCAGGCACTATTCTAAGCACTTTATATATTTCAGCTCATTTAAGTCTTCCCTAAAACCCAATAAGATAAGAGCTATTATCATCTCTATTTCATAAATGAGATATCAGGTAACTTTCCAAAGTCACACAGTCAGTATGTATGTGATGGGGCTATGATTTGATCCCAGTTTATCTAGCTCTTAACTATTACCTTATTAGGAAACAGATAGTGAAAGAGGTGCTAACTGTATCTGGAATGCAAGTACACAAAACAAGCAGTCCTCCGACAATGGGCTCTGTTTGATTTGCACAGTGTTTTAAAAATCAAGTCTGTATTTCTGACTGCTCTCAAAAAAGTTGGAAGATCTGGCACTAGGCAGCTCACATAGTGATGCGGCAACAAGCCATTGACTGGTGGCTGCTGTCTGGACTGAGGTCCCCAGTTCACCAGTCTCCAGTGCTCACAGCTGTATTATAGGGCCTGCTTCACTTTTAATCTGCACATACATTTGAGTTTGCCATCCAGAATTAGGCAATGCTGCTAAATATGGTCTTAGCCATAAAGACACAAGAATTGTGTTCAATAATGTGCACCCAATGGTTCAAATGCCTGAATTAAATGAAGGAAAAAAATGAATGTAGGAAAGAGGTCTGCGTGAAAAGCAATCAACAACCAGGTTCAAACACAACTACGCAGAAAATGCCTGGATAAGCCTTTGAGCCATATGTGCAGAAATTGTAAACTCCTGCTGTTCTTCACATCTCCACACCTAAACAAAACCTGAAAATGCAAGTTTCCTTACAGTCCATGGAGCAAAGACTCTTTTGCCTTCAATGTTAAACGCATTCCTCTTTGTTTGGCATACTAAAAGAGGGAGTTTAAATTTTCATGTACTACTTAACACAAACAATAACATTTAAACTGTTTTTTTTTCCTCTCTCTCTCTTTTTTTTTTTTTTTTTTTTTAGCTCTTTAGGCCTTAATGATTGACATGATCTTGGAGATCAGTTAGGTATGTAGCAAAACTCTCCTAGAAACCTGGAAGATGTAGCAAGAAGAAAACATGGAGCCTTTTCTGAACAAGCCTATGAGAGAAGAAGAATCACTTCAATTTATAAGTGTGGATCCTGGGGCTAAAGAACTTACCTAACACCACACAACCAGCAGCAAATTACTGACCCAGCATATTCTGAACCAGGTCTTTATTCTTTCGAGGACTTCACAGTGCCTTCCTCAGAGCATCTCTACATGAAAATCTGTATAAAGAAGTGATCTGTGGTGTCGCCATTTGTATCAAAATGGTATCACCAACTTATTTAAAAGACTTTATCTAAAAGTCTTCAGATAGTTTTGGCCAGGGAAGAGCTCTAATATCACACATTAATAGCCCTACCTTTGTAACATGTAAATTGTTTTTTGTTTTAACATCTCAGTTTCATTAAACTGAGACCAGAAAGAGCCATCATCTTTTTACCAATTTGTAATCATTTCATTGTGTTATGGACGTGCAGCAATGTTGACTATATTTACAAATCTGTGAGTGAAATTTTAAAACCATTTTCCTCTTCTAATCTCTCCCATCCTGCCTTCTTAGAAGCACACAAAGCATCTCAACCACTCCCAAATTCCCTGTTGGAATACCCTTAATGATTCTGAAATATTTTGCTATTCCCCAAACACCGCCCTAAAGACGAATCACTGGACTCCAGGCTCTTCACATTGCCAAGTTGAATAGAGTTCAAATGTTCTATCTAACCAAACTCTAACTTACAACAAAGCCACATATAGTAGATGATGTGTAAGATATTCCGAAAATACCAAGGCAACAGGGAAAAAAATCTGTGTCATCAAGAGGTCCTCCCAGAATGTCTTGTAATCTAGAATAATCATTTTTATCAAGCTCCTGTAACCTAATCATAGCACACATGTGTATATATGTATGACTAATAACATAAATCAACTTTCATTTTAATAATGTATAGCTTAAATTTTCTCACATCCAAAACAATTAGTGTTGCCAAATTTAAGATTATTTCTCTACTTTAGACATCAGAACATGCACAAAGACTTGAGGAATACACAAACCCAAGAAAACAATCTTATCCTGATAAAGTAAAAATTTTGAATAAATTCATAAATCATTTAAAACACAATCTTATGAAATTAGCCATTTCATAGTATGTTATGAATGTAAAAGCAGAACACAGACAAGGCATTTTCCAAAAAGATATAGGACTTACTAGAATTTCCTTTTATGTTAAAAAAATGGCCCATGGAAGAGCAGTTTTCAGAATGACCAGGGCATAGTCGGACACCTCTTTCACTGGAAGCTTCACCAAAGAGCACACTTCTCCTGAACTCAGAATTTTGAGTCCAGACCCAGCTCTTGCCAAACTTCACTGGGAGTTTTGCTAAGCTTCAAAGCTCTTTGGAGACAAAGTTAAGGTAAGTTCCCCTTAATATTTCCAGAACCGTATGAACATATAAGCAAACTGTGTAAGGCTACATAGAAATGATTGAATTTTGATTTCTTCAAACTACAAACACTTTAAAGACAAGGATTCTCCTCTCCATTTATTTTGTATTACTGGCACCAAGAATAATGCATAGCACATAGTTGATACTTAATAAAGTCAATACTTGTATAAATAAACTGAAAAATTCTCACAAGACCAGTGAGGGCAGTTTTACGAATCTCCCTGTAGCCCTGCAATTTTCAAAGGTTTCATCACGTAATTCCCCTCACGACTTTTTGGTTCACTAATCATAAAGCCACACAGGCAGAAAGGAAAGAAATTCCAGAGACCAAAAAGCCGTTTGTTTTGTCCATCCGGTCACATATGTATAGGGTTTTAGAGCTAAAAGTGGTATTAGAAGTTGCCTTTCAGCAATCTCATTTTACATGTGAGAAAACTAAAGTCTAAGCTTTTGGGTTAAGTGACTGAGCCTTGATCACCCAGCTGACAGGCACCAAAGCACTTCCCGTTATTATTTCCTACATGTTCCTCTGCAGTTAGCCCCCACCACCTCCACCAGAAAGTATTTGTAGACTTAGGTATTTCCTTTAAAAGTCTCAGATGACTTTACTTGGGGTGTGGTGGAAGGGACCACGCTTTTATTATAATTTACCAATAGCCGGGAGTTTTGCTCCATTAAAAAGTATGTATTGACTGATCTGCTGAATCTTGCTTTGGGGGAAGGTTTTTTTTTTTGAGCCCATTTGAAAATGTTAAATTTTTCATTACTCTTAGATTATTAAATGAATAACTCCAGGGAAAAAATGTATCATTGGTTTCTTACGAGTATCAAGACAAAGAGGCAAAACTTTCAATTTGGCCACAAGAGGGCAGCTACAACATTTCCTCCTAGGTCTTTGCGGTTCTAAACAATGACAAACTGAGCATTTGGGGACTCAGCTTGCCATCGACTTCCTAATAATACCTTTCAACTGAATTCCCAATATGTCACAAAACATTCTCTCATGGTGTTTCCTGGGACGTTTTTTGTTTTGTTTTTAAAGAAATTATTTTCCAACTTCTTTCCAGATCTAGAGAGTCCTCTGCAATAGAACTCTGTGCCAAAGTCACCATCTACAAAGACCTTTGGAGACCAGTAAATTGTTAGGCTAATTAGAAAACCCACAGAAAATGTTTTATTTTAATTAAGTTTGACTCCAGATAAAAATAAAAACAGTAATGATTATCTGATTCCACCACACTTAATAAAGCTTGCTCTAAGTGCTTCACAGGATTTGCCAAATATTTGCCTCATCTCAGCCTTCATTCGTCATTCCCATTTTCATGATATCCTAAAATCTTTCAAGTCAAAATTTATTGTGGAATTTTATCACTGAGCTAAACGGTGGGAGGTCTGAAAACAAAAAAGCAGAGATTAGTAATAGCTACATTCCATATTCTTATAGTTGCACAAAAACATAAATTCAAACTTATTTCATCTTTTAGGTGCATAAAGAGTGGGGAGTTAATTTGAAAAGTAAGTGCTAGATTTTATATGTACATTATGTGTATGCATCTGTGTGTAGGTGTGGCTGTGTTTGTATACTCATTAATTTTTTTGTTTTTTTGCTAGTAATTATAGATAAGTACTTTGGAAATTTAATATTGATGTTTGTAGATTTTGAAGATGTACATAGTGATGTATTTCCTTCACATTTACCGTGGAGCCTTTCCCCTAACCATCTTATTTAAAATTGCAATCCCTGTCCCCCTTACCCCCACATATCCTGTCCCAATTCCCTGTTGCATTTTTTCTCTTATCAACATTTGACATACTTTATATTTTACTTGGTTTTTGTTCGCCTCCTTCACAAGCACCCCCTCCCCAACTAGAATAAAAGCCCTATGACGAAGACAGAATTTTTTCTATTTTGTTTATTGCCATGTCTTCAAATCTTACAATAGTGCCTGACACATCAGGGGAACTCAATAATGCAGCAACATAATAAAGTCACAAAAATTAAGCATTTTTACTAGAAACTGATATTTTAAAATATCTGGCATTGCTAATTTACTTGAGTACACTTAAGGAGACCTCCTAAAAAGAGATAATAGCCCACTATCAGAACTCAAGCACATTTCCTAAAGCAAGTATCTGAAACAATACTTCGGCTCATGATTATGGCTGAGCGTATATTCTTGAATGCTCAGACTCAGCAGGTCCTGTTTCCCAAAAGTCAATCAGACCTGGACTGAATTATCAGCAAAAGTGGCCTCCAAGAGTTGTCACAGTATCACACAAGCAAAGCAGTGAGATAAAGGAAAGAGCAGTGACCTATCAATAAGGAGCTCATAGTTCTAGTTCTGCCTCTGCCACTAGCTAGCCAGGAGTTAAACCATCTATTTACATTGTTAGTGCTTCGATGTCCTCTAAAAAATAATGGATATAACACCCTGTTTATATCAAAGAATTTTGGAATCTAGTGAAATGTGAAAGTATTTTGGTAAGTATGGACTATTTTTCAAGTAGAAGATGTTATGAAAATCAGTGTTTCCTGTACTGTGCTATGTAATGCCACCATATGGTGTGGCCAATCAACAATTTAATGGTTTAATGAATAATTCTAGGTTGGATCCAGTTCTATCAGTCAAGTGATGGTTTGTCAGGCCCTTCTTGGTACTGTAACCCCTAGGCCTTCTTCTTTCCACTGTTGGGTTTATTTGACCCCAGAAGCTCTGCCCCATCCTGCCTCTACGATCAATCCTAAATAGAAACAAAAGACACTAAGGGAGTTCTATCCCCATAAGGAGGAATTCACATCATGTCACCATACTTACTTAGTCCAGCCCTGATCATATGTCCCAATGCTGGTAACTGGGCATCTTCTTTCTTCTCCTTCTGATAATCACATCAAGAATTTGCCTCCTCTTGGAAGCATTTTCACAGTAGGTATAAATATTTGCTAAAGGAATGACAAAAAGGCTTTATGCCAGTGTCCCTCTTGGTTTAGAGCTCTGCCAGGTCCTTGTCAGTACATCCTTTAATCCCTTACCTCTTCACTCCTGGCAGCCTTCCCTGATGCTGGCTGACCATCAGTAGCCTATATTTGAGAGCATCAGAAGTACAAGATACCTTCCTCGATTCCTACTGCTATGTTCAACCACCTTTAGGACTTCTCACTTATTCCATTAGACTCTGTAAAGCCAACTGCTTTTCTGATCCATGCTTGGTTGCCATACCCAGTGGATACCACCTTCTATTTGCCAACTGTCCTCTCTCACGGTCTAAAACAGGTCTCTATCCTCAGGGCCTGCCTCACTTGGTTCCTGTTCCAGCTCGTGGCTTAGCCATACCACAGGACTGTCACTGGGTTAACTGGAAGGATGCTGTCGAGTCATGCCTACCCTGGCAGAACCCTGATGGCACACAAAGCAGTGCAAGTAATGCTCAGCTTCAAAAAATGTTATACTCCAAAAATATGCTTGCAAATAGACTCTCTAGCACTTGGGAACGCATATCTCTACACCAACAACTCATACACTTCAGGAGTCATTCCTTCAAAGACATTCACCAAGTATCTTCTTACTTGGCACTATTCTTGGCACAGTAGAAGAGAAAGTGAGACACAATCTCGTTCCTCCAGAAGTTCACAGAAGAACAAAGGAGACAGTGATAGAAATGATACATATGCAAGGCAGCATGTGGAAAAATAGAGGACTATCCACAGTACAGTGAGAACAAGAAAAAAGAGGTGAGCCCTCTGCCTGGGCGGATCAGGAAGGTTCCACAAAGAGACATTCCACTGAGGCCTAAAGAATGAGGAAGTATGCACCAGGCAGATGAGTGGAGAAGGGTGTTCCTGGTATGTGGTTGTCAGGTTGCCAGACCAACACCCAAGTGTCAATTTAACCCCAACTGTAGCTCCACCAGTGCTGCAGGCTTATCTCAGAAACAGAAATGGAATAGGTTTTTGTAGGCCAGCCTGGAAATACTTGTTTCTGTTGGGAGATTAGTTCTAAGACCCTCAATAAAAGAGAGTTGGCCCTGGGCTTATGCCAACACACATGTACCCACTGCCACTACCACCAATCATCACCTGGGGCAAACAAGAAAAGCAGTTAAGTGTCAGGAGGAACAATTCTTGCACTTCCACTTTCTTTCACTAGCTGATCTTGTGAATGCAAGGTCATGAGTAAGGCCTGTTGGGGACTGCACATACAAGACAGGTCCACACTCCAAGGAGCTTAACAACAGGCTATGCTAGGACAGGCGTGGTGACCCACACTTGTAATCCCAGCACTTTGGGAGGTCAAGGCAGGAGGATCATGAGGTCAGGAGTTCAAAACCAGCCTGGCCAACATAGTGAAACCCCATCTCTACTAAAAATACAAAAATTAGCCGGGTGTGGTGGCGCACGCCTGTAGTCCCAACTACTCAGGAGGCTGAGGTGGGAGAACCGCTTGAACCTGGGAGGCAGAGGTTGCAGTGAGCTGAGACCACACCATTGCACTCCAGCCTGGGTGACAGAGTGAGACTCCGTCTCAAAAATAAATAAATAAATAAATAAAATAAAATAAAAACAACAACAGGCTATGCCGGCAAGACCTGTGCATATAAAATAACTGAGAGTCCAAGGCAGTAGCTGCCAAAATAATGATGCATTCTGTAGGTACTATACTCCTAGCCATCACTGCTTTATGGAGAGAATAATTCAGCTTACTTCAACAAGTGTTTTAAATTAAATGCCCACTAAAGGTCTGTTGATTATGTAAGGCTGCATTCTGAATTTCACAAGGCAGGATCCACCAAGTTCCATAAATGCAAATCAGTTTTCCTCCCAAAAGTAACAGGGTAAGTCAACCCTGGAAAGACTGTGGGGAGTTTAATTAATAGGAATTCTGGTTTACTCAATACAAGAAACACATCAAACTGAATAGGTATGAAAAAGAATTTCCCACCAGTTGAAGCTGTCTGAATTAAAATGAACCACCTTGGGAGGTAATAAGTTTCCCATCAGGCTAAATAATTACTTGGCAGTGATTTGGTAGGGGTGATGCAAGCATTCAATGACCAGTAGGCTCCCTTCCAGTCCTGCAATTGTGTGAATTTCTGCAGCTCCCCCTTAATAACACAATAAACAAACCTGGAAACCCACACTACAAGGTTGTCAATGTTGAAGATTAGCCATGGGTTAGCCTTACTCAGGGTACCACAGCCCATTCTGAATGCTGGTGAGGAAACAGAGAATGGGAAGGTCGAACTTCTACCAAGAACTTGACCAAACTCCCAGGGTGCTAGTCAGTATCTGGGAGAGCTTCAGAATGCCAAAACTCATTAGTGCTCAAAAAGGGTCAAAGTTATTAGACAAGGGCACTCCAAGATGAAGACGTAACTAAAGAACTAAAAAAACAGCTCCTTGAAGAAGAGATGTGTAGGATTCTAGAGTATTTTGAAAGGCTCTTCCGATGCTGACTCACTCCTGAGGGGCCCTCATGAATGTTAGGACATTCAGATTCTTGGGAAGCTCCAAGCAAAGCTGTTGTCAAAGATGTCCCCAAGAAGAGTACCTCCAAAAGTAAACAAGCAGGGGGTAGACAAGACAGTTATAGAGGTCTCCTGAGTAAAGTATACAGGACTGAGATGGTGAATGCAGAAGAGGAGTAACAGCCTGGGGGGTCCTGGACAACCAAGAAACAGGTTGTTTAAAATCCTGGCATCAGGCAGTACCTCAAAGCAAATTGCAAACGATGTCATTGGGTGAGCCCTGGGTATCCTGCCTCTGAAACAATGCCACTGTGTAGGAAAAACAGCCCATGTTTGGATCCATATTCAACCAATGCCGGGCTCTATAACTGATACAGTTTTTAAACTCCCATGGGCTTCAAAAATCAGGGGACTGAATTAAAAATTTTTCACAAAGTCCCTATAAGTCCCTTATAGATCTAACTCTAGGATCTATAACCCCCATACACAAAAGAGAACATGTTATAGGAGAAGAAAACAATTATCAGCAGGTCATTCCAAAACATGCTGGAAGAAACTAAATAAAGCAAAAAGTCTTGATTTCTGATCTTGTATCTATGACTTCTCATTTTTTTCCATTTTGGGACTAAATTGTGGTTTAAGTAGTTAAGCCAAATGAATAGAAGCGAAACCAATACACTACACACCAGCAGCATTCTTATTTTTGTGGAGAAAGAAAACAAATATGTGCTATTTGATCGTGCAAGAAAGATAAATCTACAAAGCTTCCACAGACAAAGCCCATTAAATCAATAGAGGTTCTGCCCAGTGCCCAGGGAAACCCATCAAGAGAAGCCAAATTATTTCTTTAAAAAAAAAAAAAAAAGCTATCAACTTAACATTACAAATCATTTGCTGTTCTCAAGAGAATTGCCTAGTATTGCAAAACTTGATAATTACTGATTCATGACTGATTTAGGAAAAACATCGGCTTAAGTAATCAGGCCAGAGTACTGCTGCTGACCGCAAGGCTGGCAGGAAACCTAGCCTTTCTTTCATCATTTCTTTCATGAATGTTTAACATTTAACAAAATTTAGCTTTTAGCATATCACCAGTGGTTTGATTTTTTCAAAAACCTGGGAATACAGAACATACCAGTTATGTATTATCAAGCACCTAGCTTTTCTCTAACTTTTCTTCAAGTATCACTAACCAGAAATGCAGTGAATTATGAGAAAGTGATTCAGAAATCAGACTTGACATGGACTCTTTGCTATAAAATGGTAGATCTCAGGCTCTTTGAAAGAACTCTACAAACACTATAAACTGACAGTACATTCTGTATAAAATAGCAGGAAGAATTTAATTAATGTTCTGAGCCAATCCTACACGCCACAGGCTACACATGCCTACATTAGGACAATACACAAAACTCTCATGTAAGCTTTGCTAAACAGTCACTTCATGTGGCCAGCAGAAAACAAGTATATCAGAAAATGTTCATCTGTACATGCCCCTGGGGAGATATTTTCTATAAGGATACATGAATATCGTATCTGCATAAAGAAAACTATTCCGTCTCTGTTGGAATTGTTTTTCTGCTTAAAATTAAGACATTAAGAATATTTTCTTATTCTGGAGAGGAATTACAGAGAAATGTTATCCTACAGATTCAGAAACTGCCTCTAATACCATAACAAATTTTCTTTTCAGATCTTTTCTTTTTTCTCTAAGATTCTGCTTTCAAGTAAACATGCTTTTGTTAGTAAAAGCCAGATTCTTGTCGACTTAGTTTCTACCAACAGTCCTCTCTTTCTCTCTCTGTCTCTATATATACACAATAATTTTATATATTTTGTAATATATCTCTATTTTGTAATATATAGATAGACATGACAAAAATATCCAAATTGTAGGTCTCTTCACTAAGAAGACCTACATCATCAATGTTCTTGCAGGAAAAAAGTCAAGTATTTAAAGAACAGAAAATTTAAGTAAGCATTTAAGGGCAGTGGTAAAACAAGTACTTAAAAACTGCTGATGTGCAATTTGGTATAGAACACCATATAAGCAAATTGACAATATATATTAAAGTGTAAAATGATTATACCCCAGATCCAAAAATTCCACTTTGAAGGAGATATTATTTTAAATACAACTACAATAGGAAAAATTTTATGCACAAAGATATTTACTGCAGCATTATTTTTAATAGAAAAACAGAGAAACAGCATTTATGTTGAACAGTAGGAAAATGATTAAGGAAAAAAATTATATAATCTCTCAACAGATTACTATGTAGCCATGAGAAACACCTATGAACATTGGTAATAACATAAAAATGCTTATAATATTAAAAAAAAACAGAAAACAAGCCAATATTATAGATACACATACATATATAAAAATGTTTGCTTATAAAAATAAACAAAAGAAAACCCTTCGTGTAAAAAATAGATGAAAGGAAATATTGGATGCTTTTTTTCTCCTCTTACTTCTTCCATATTTTCTAAATTTTCTTCAATAAGCTCCTTAAGGAAACATTTTGAGTAAAACAAGAGGAATTCCAAACAGACATGGATTAGAATTGATGCTTAATATTCCTGACCAAAATTATACTAGGTCTGAGAGAGGGCAAATTTGAAGAAATTTTTGTGGCATTACTGTTTATTGAATTAATTCATAATTAATTCATTCAATGAATAGTTATATAAATTGTCTGAGGGAGAGCGGGAGGGAATCATAGAAGTCATTGTTAACCCAAGAAAATCATCTCGTCTGCATTATTCAGCAGCAGGAAGAATGAACCCTAGGGGGACTGAAATGTAATTTAAGAATTGAAATAATATAGCAGCAGAGAAGTCATACAAAGAGAAACTTCGAACAAGGCAGAGAAGATCAGAAATGTTAGTGCTGCAGAGATGCACTGAGGTCAAGAAAAACAAGGAGAAACAAAAAGGCACAGGAGTTAACAAGTTAAAGACTACTTGGGAAATTAAAGCTAGAAATCAAGTCCTGGAGGGTGAGTGGTGAGGAACCGGAGGCAGTGGGTGCAGAGGGAGATGAGAAGGCAGCAGATTAGACCCAGGATCATCTGCTTCATCCTTTGCAGAATAGGGGATATGGGCCTGAGTTTGGAAGCAAGAGTGGGGAAGAGAAAGAAGATTGGAAATGTGGAAACAGCCCAGAACCATCCTGTCCCCTGCACGCCCCCAACCATCAGAGGCTGCCCATGTCCTATATACGGCTGTGCCTGGCACGGAAGTGCACCTCAGCTGGCTCTAAACATCTTTGAGACTTTATCTCTAAACCATGCCTCACCACAAGTCATCTCTCCTAATCAAGCCATTCTTGTGCTACTCCCCACCTGCACACACATAGCCTTCTCTAACTCTGGGAATGTTCCTCCGCTGCCGCTTTCTCACGTCCTCATTTCCTGCTATCCTTAACTGTCAGATTCCAGGGCTCATCCGTGGTCCTTGTATTAATCTTCTAGGGCTGCCATAACAAAATACCACAACCTGGGTGGCCTAAAACAACAGACGTATTCTCTCACAATTCTGGAGGCTAAAAGTCTAAAATCAAGGTGTGGCAGAGCCATGCTGTCTCGGAAGGCCATAAGGAGGGTCCTTCCTTGCTTCCTCTTACCTTTTTGGAGGTCCTGGAAATCCTTTGTGTTCCTTAGTTTATACATGCATTACTTCAATCTCTGCCTCTATCTTCACAGGGCTTTTTCCATTGTGTGTCTGTGTCTCTGTTTTCTCTTCTCACAAGGACATTAGGCATTGGATAGGGCCCACCCTAATCCAGTATGACCTAATTTTAACTTAACTAATTACAACCGCAGAGACCCAATTCCAAATAAGGTGACAGGATATGAGGGCGATCTGGCCGCAACATCTGTCACCCCATTGATCACCAGGGTTGATTCGGCTGATCTGGCTGGTTAGGCAGGTGTCCCCTTCCTCCCGCAACTCCATGTGCATCCCTCCAGAAGCTGCGCACTCGGGGGAAGAGGATGACCATCTGGATAGAGGAGAACCAGTCTTTGGTCAAGGATATACAAGTAGCTGCATTCCTCTGCTAGAACCTCCAAACAACCCCAGATAAGGTAAGAATCTTAGGTTCTGGGTAGACATAAAATCAGGGGTCGGCGCCGGGGGAAGTCTTCAACTCAGTACAGTCCTCATCCAGCCCCAGAGAATGGCCATTCCCCTGTGGTCTCATCTGCTCCCAGTCCATCTATTCCTTGCTTGTTACTATGAAATCTGAACCCCTGGCCTCAAGTTCAATGCCACTCTTTAGAGCCATGCTTCCCACTGCCCGCTGGACATAGTTGATTCAGAAATCCACAGGCCCTTTAAACAAAACAGCCACTTCCAAAAGAGAGTCCAAATCCCATCATGGCTCCTGTGTTTTCTATTTTAATTCATAACAAATCTATCTGGCCTCCCAAGTTAAGAAGCCTTGGCATTCTCTTCAACTTTCTCTTCTTCCTATTCCCCTCCCACCACATCTGATCAGAAAAACAGTCCCTGTGGATTCTATCTCACAAACCTCACTCAAATGTGACCTCTTCTTTCCACTTCCGTTGCTAAGGCTTTAGTTTGCTCTCAACCTTTCCTGGTTTGCTTTCCAACCTTCTAAGGAAAGGTTGCCTATATAGGCAACACAAAGGCTCAATTCAGTAAAATATAGCACACCTATGTGGCTAGGTGCTGGACATACCAGGAGGAATTCAACACAATCTTGCCCTTGTGTACCCTCAGCCTCTTATCTGGTCTCCCTGCCACTAGGCTTAAATGCATTTTCTTGTCAGAAAACAAATCTTACAATGTCATGCTGTGGCTTCCAATTCTCTTTTCACTCTCTTTTTCCTACAAGGTGAAATGCAAATCCTTCTACAGTCATGGAAGATGTTTCCCAGTCTGCTTCCCCCTGTGCCACACCCTTCTCATCCAGCACTTCATCTCTGCCATGGTGGGCTTCTTGTTCTTTCCAGATTTATTCCTGGGAGCAGTGTTTCCATTTATCCAAAGAGCCTTTTCTCCCTTCGTGCCCTGGGAAGCTCCTACCTACCTTTAAAGTGCTGCCCAAATGACCCGTCCTTTCTTACCTCTTATCAGAATCCCACAGAGTTCCTCCACACTCCATGCCCCTATAAGACTTTGTTCAAATCCCTGTATAATCACATTTGCCAGATTGTTGAAATTTATCTTTTTCACGGTGTGTCTCCATCACTAGACCAGGAGCTCACAGAGGACCAGTACCAGGCAGCATTCATGTATATCAGTCTGAATGAATGAAATTATGAATGCACCCTGCTCTCTGTATCTTAATCCTACCCAAGGTTCCAGGCCTGGCTCAATCCCAAGCCCCTTCCCTGGACTTTCTCAGTCACTCACTCCAGGCTATGAGTGTCTCCCTTCTCTGAAATGGCCACAGTACTTACTCTATGTATCATCAGCTTGATGCTTACAACATGGTACTTTGTGTGATTGAATGTCCCAGTCTTCCCTTTTGATACACTTCAAAGTTTCTTTTCCAAACTTAGTCCAATAATTTGCACCATAGTAGATGCTCTGTGAGTATTTCCTCATTGGTTTTTCAGTTTGGCAATGAGGGGGTGGAGTCCTAAAGAAAATGAGAAAGGGTGAGTCCCAGAACAGGTGGTAGTATGGGCTATAGAACAGGGAGAATATATTTTCTCCCACGAAACTAAAAGGAAGGGAAGAAAATTATAGGAAAATTATAGAGGAGAATACAAAAGTCCTAATTAGGACAGCCTTGGTCTTATTTTAAAAATAAGCATGGAAAAATAATATGCTGATTTAAGTATGCTACGTAAATCTTAAATACAGCCAAATAAAAACAAATCAACATTTACCATCTACAGCTAGAAAAAGAGAAGGCAAGAGTGTGTGTAGTTTATATAAAATGGAACACATCATGTACACACTTTATGTAAACTTGCCTCTACACGCTTATTGGAAAAGATGTGAGTAAAAGAACTGTAAAGTGTAGGCAATTCTGCCCTCCGGTCCACTGAAGGAGCATTCACTCCCCATGTGCCCCTCGTAGTCTAAGCAGCTCCTGATGCTGATAAAGTCAAGCCCCCTTCTTTAGTGATCTGTGTCTACAGCAAAGGAAAAACTAACTGTACAGCACTTGCAGAGAGAGAGTGTTAGTATCTAATGTAGCACATATTTGTGATGGGATATACTAAAATTTATGAGCAGTTTAATAGTCTTTCAAGGATATTGACTTTGCATAATTTTCATATTGTATACTGACTTTAGTACCAAACCCCTAAGTAAGATGTGACTCCACTGTGTAAGTCAACTGGCCTCTACTGATACATAACCCCCATTAGGAACTCTTATAGTATTTGCTATTTATACTGCTCATTTTGGCATATAGTTGTATGCTGAACTGCTGGAAGTTCAGGTGTAAATATGATCTTGTTATCTAGACTATAAGTTCACATTATCTAGACTGTAAGTTGGTGACTGTAACCACATCTTAAGCTTTTATACCCCACAGTGTGTATGGCACAATGCCAAGGACCAAACAAAAGTTCTTAATTACTGAAAGGCCATTTTATCAATGTCACTTTCTCTCTAATCAAACTCTGAATCTAAAAAATTACTACACATGTCTTATATTCTCTGTTATGCTTTCTAGGGTCCATTTTTAAGGAAGAGGCCCTTGTTTAACTCAAAGTTACTCCTTAAATATTAAATAATTGGCTGTTATCATATTCAATTAGGGAGGCATGCAGAGGTTCAGTACAAAGAGTAATTTAAAAAGTTATTGTCATCAGCATTTTTCTAGAAAGATAATAAAAATCACTTGGGAAACAAGCCTGCCTTTATTGGTGGCCTGGGAAGAAACATCAAATCAAGCTAAGACCCACCCACTCCTTTAGAGAAAATATAAAACATGAGAGTAAAATCTCCATGGAATAATCAACAAAATACAGATATTTGAGAAGATGAATCAGGATTTCTTCAGGTTTAAATAAATTATCATGTATCATCTCTAATTTAAAAACAACATTTTTAAAGTAAAATGAGCCTTTCATTGCTGATTCCTAGCATACTATTTCCTTAAATCCTTTCATTTCATTAATATAACTCAGTTCACAGTGCAGTGGGGATCAGATGAAGATTGGGCAATTACTGAATGTCATGGGATTATAAAGATAAGCTATTTGGATAATTTAAGCTAAAAAAAAAAAAAAACTCTCCTTTATCTCCAGGGTGGGTTTGGGAACTTTGGTTATTCACTGAATTTGGCCAGCCTACATTTTATATTACCAGGAAAAACATTCTAAATGTGCTTCCAACATTAGAAAATTATTTCTGTTTTCAACATGTTCTGTGATGAAGAGATGTAAGATTAAATATCATCCCAGTTAAAAGTAAGTTTGCTGCCATTTTTACTTTATTGGTCAGCTAGCTCCTTTTAACTCTTGAGTCAAAGTTTGGGGAATTAAAACAAATAAATTCACTGTTTTTTCAAGCATAAATGATATGCAATAAGCCTCAGAGAACAGAGGTTACTCACTCTGGTTATGTTTTACTTTCTTGCAAACACATACTCATGCTCAACTGAACTGCCTCCAAGTGATTTTTAAGCATTAAAGGTGAACACAGCCCTCATTTTTCAGGGATATTTTGGGCAGCTGTTGTAAAACAAAATGCAAATCATTAAAAAAAAAACCTGATGTTAAATTAAAAAGCACTAATCAAGAAATTACCCAAAGTTTAAGCTCACATAAAAACCACCTAAAATGAATGATGGGTAAATGCCTTGTAACATTGAACAGGAAAAACATTTAGAACTCTTGACAACGGGTTCAAATGTCCTGACCTGCTGGACAAACTGCCCTTTCCACATCTTTCCTAGATTCCATCAGATCCTGTTTTTCTCTCTATAATAAACTGTCATTTATCTAGAATGCAATCAAGCAGAAAGTTAAAATAAACAGGGTGGTGTTTTCCTATGCTCCCTTTTCCGTTAATTTGCAGGTGTTTATTGAATGCCTACTATGTTCCCAACACTGTGTTGGACACTGGGCATATGAAAGATGTTGCAACTGTTGCTTAGAATTCTAGAATTCTCAGGATTCTGAGAATTCTTAGAATTCTCTTTAATGACGAAAGAATAACAAGCAAACACGCTTTCAGAAATGTAGTCCATAAAGCAACTTCTAATACGTCTGTAAAAGCAATCCTGTTTGCATCTAACCTCTAACTGCCTTGTTCACCTATAATTACCAGGCTAAGCAGTAACAGTCAAAGCTCTCTGACTGTAAGTAGAAAATACTGTAAAATCCAGAAGTTCCAAAGAGGGTTGAGTCTCTTCCATACAGTTTTAGTTTCAAATGTATTTCTATTTTTTGACTTTGTTAATGTGATTAATCATTCATATGTTCTATTAATAAAACTAACCTGTTCTCCCACATTATACATAAATGAGGACTGAAGTCTCTTCCTACTCAATGCAAGGCCCAGCATGGAGTTTCAAAGGATCAACAAATAATTTTTGAATGATAGAGATTATGTCCATAATGCAAAACCCACATTATCCTTATATGGATCTGTGGCAATGTAAGCTACAAGTTTCAATTAGAAGTTAAATTTTACTTCTCAGTACAGTGAATTTCTATTTTGCATGGAAATAATTGCATGGGAAAAGGGAAACTTGACAAAAAAGCACAAATTTAATCTATGAGGAAGGGCATAATAATATTCCATAGGGGTTATCCATGCACCTCTGTCTCCATCTTCATAGCCCTCATTCCTGGGAAAATAAGAAAGTCCAATTTTCCCCATCCAAATTAATACATATCTGTTTCTAATTCTCTACTAGACCACCAATAATTATGTTACATGGGTAAATTCAATATATACAAGGTTCCGATTTTAGGAAAAGAAAAAACATGGAGTCAACAAAAAATCTTTTGCTCTCCAGAGTCTCCTATTTTAATGTTCCATTTTATAGTATACTGGACATATTTTAGAAAAAAAAATTTCTGTTGGAGACACTGGTGAATAAACCAAGGAATTGAAAGTCCACCCTCTTTCAAAGAGTACAAAGGAAATCAACATACTTTTAAAAAACACAAAATCATTCATTTTCACAATTGGTTTTCTATGTTATGCATCTAACAAGTATGCTTGTAACTTCAATTGAAACACAATCCTTTTCATTACTAGTTATACCTTTAGCCATTATTATTTTATATTTCTATTTTTTAACAAATTACCTAGATGTTGGGACAACAAGTTAACTATCTGAGAAAAAAAAATTAGATTCCTACTTTTCACGTTTCATCGAGATTAACTCCAAATGAACGAAATTTTTAAACACTTAAAACGTAAAACCATGCAACTACAATAGGAAAATACATGTGAACATTTGGATATTCTTGAAGTGGAGTAGGACCTCGCAAGCTTAACAATGAAAACAAAATTCATAAAAGAAAATACTGATACACCTGACTACCTCAAAATTTTAAATTTCTAGGTTTATAATTCTAACAATATGGTGTATCCCAAAGAATTTTTCTGTACAGGATACCTAAAAATTCTGAACAAAACATTTTTTAAAACATTTTAGAAGCATAGCTTAGATGGCAAGAAAATAAAGGAATTTGCAGAACCAAAAATGATTTAAAAGCTAGAATCCAAAAAGGTAACCAAGCACTCAACAGCACAGTTGCCTGGAGGCATTTGCAGAAATTTGTGATTTCTTACAGTTTGGAGATTTCAATTTTAATGAGGAATAGGAAACAGGACCAACCTAAAACAGAAATTAAGATCAAGACATTTCCACAAAGCTGAAATAATGAAAGGAGATATTCTCAATGGAAAAGGTAAACTAAACAAACAAACAAAACAAAACTATCCCACTTACTCACAAAGCAAGGGCTCTGGATTCTGGTTTCTGCATAAAGGAAAAAAAAGAAGAGAATTCCTAAGAACTTACAGTCTCAGGCAAACTTTCATTTTGGTTTGGTAACAAGACTCAAATTATCTATGCAGAGGAAAATAAAAGATTACAGACTAAAGTAGCTCTTGATTTCATTTCCATTTGGCTTGCAGAAGCAAATTTAAATTCTTTCTATAGAAGGTAACTTTAACCCAGGCCTCAGATTTCCCACAGATAGAGTTCTAGTGATTATGAGCTCACAAATAAAAATCACAAAACAAATAAGGAAACAAGCCACTATGAACAAGAGTCAGCAGAATAATTACACAATTCAATCAGACTCACAAAAATTTCTGGTATTGGAATTATCAGATATTATATTTAAAAATACATGAGTTTAATGTGTTTACAGAAAACAATACTGAAAATGATGAAGAAACAAGGGAGTATAAAAAACTAGACAGTCGTGAAAAAGACAAAACGTTAAACTGGAAACTATCGTAATATTAGAAACTTAATTGTCAAGCTAATCTTCAAGTTAGAGCTGAAGAGAGAACCCATGAGTTAGTAGATATATCTGAGTACCCATATGCAGCAACAAGAATCAAAGATTGACATATAAAAGAGAGGTCGAGAGACTTGGAGAAGAGAGTCAGAAGAGAGAGACATATTTAATAGGCTAGTCAAAGATAACAAAGCAAATGAGGAGATGCAAGAGAGTGGAAAGGCATAAATCTTCAGATTCAGAATTATAACAATGCCAAGAAGGAAAAATGAAAATAAATCCACACCTAGAGACATCACGAGAAATTACAACATACCTGAGTTCAAGAGATCTTAAAAGAAGCCAGAGAGAAAAGAGAGATTATCTACAAATGAACAATTATTAATAAAATGATTGCTGACATCTTAGATCAACCATGAAAGCCAGAAGATTGTGGAATAACACCTTCAACATGCCAAATCACAGTAACTCTCAATTTGGAATCTTATATCCAACAAAAGTATCTTTCAAGATAAGCATGATGAAGACATTTTCAGACAAGCAAAAAGGGAGAGTTTACCACCCACATATCCTTTCTAAAGGAACTTCTAATGGAAACACTATAGAACAAAGAAAGATCTGAAATTCAGAAGGAAATACCAAGAGAGAATATACTAAACATGTGGATGAAGTTAATAAACATTAACTGCAAGGACAACAATGTCTAAATTGTGGGATTTTAGAAAGATAGAACAAATATAAAACAACAGTAAAGGAGATGGTTATCAAAGTTAAACTGTTTTAAGGTCCTGAAGATAGTGATGTCCTTTGAACATTTTTAAGCTAAATATGCATAATAAAAATTTTAAGATAACCACAAAATTAATAGAAACAGTAGGTACAGCTGAAAACGAGAAGAGGAAAAAGTAGAATGGAAAAAACAGCATAACAACAAACCAATCTGAAAGAATGAAAAAAAAAAGCAAAGAGAAAATGAAAATTAAGATGGTAGCAATGAATTCAAAAGCAACAATAATCACTATAAATGAAAATGACTGAACACTCTCCTTCAAAGAATATACCAGACATGAGGGATAAAAGACTACAAATTGGCCAGGTGCGGTGGCTGATGCCTGTAATCCCAGCACTTTGGGAGGCCAAGGCCGGCAGATCACCAGGTCAGGAGATCGAGACCATCCTGGCTAACACGGTGAAACCCCATCTCTACTATAAAAAAATACAAAGTTAGCTGGGCACAGTGGCAGGCGCCTGTAGTCTCAGCTACTTGGGAGGATGAGGCAGGAGAATGGCATGAACCCAGGAGGCGGAGCTTGCAGTGAGCCCAGATCATGCCACTGCACTCCAGCCTGGGCAACAGAGCAAGACTCCATCTCAAAAAAAAAAAAAAAAGACTACAAATTGAGTTCACTGTATACTGCTCAGGTGATGGGTGCACCAAAATCTCACAAATCACCACTGAAGAACTTCCTCATGTAACCAAATACCACCTGTTCCCCCAAAAACCTATGGAAATAAAACATTTTTTTAAAAAAGAACATATCAGACAAATACTAACCAAAGAAAACCAAAAGACTTGAGTCATTGCTATATAATAAGAGAGACAATTGGTTTTTATACAGGAAAAAATGAAATTGGATCAATACCTGTATCAGATAACTATTGTTACAAAACAAAACCACCTCAAACTCAGTGGTTTAAAGCAGCAATGGTTTATTATCACAGAAAACTCTACAAGTGACCTGGTGTTCAGTTGAAATCAACTGGGCTTAGCTTAGGCTGTGTGGCCGGTATAGCTCACCTCCTGGGCCTAGTGGACTAGCTTAGACATATTCTTCTCTGAGCAATGGAAGAAGCAGAAACACACAAGGCCTCTTAAGGCCTGGGCTTGGAACTCATGTCTTTCTTCTCATTCTCTTAGCCAAAAAAAGCCATGTGACTAAAGCCAAGAGCTAGGGAAGTATCATCTAACTTTACAGGAGAAATTTGAAACCACATGCCAGAGGATATGGTTACAGGGAGGGGTGACAAATCGGGATCAATAATACAACTACCACAGTGTGTGAAACCATGTACAGAAATTGCAGATGTGTAACTTCAATTGAATAATACAAAATAAATAAATGTGAAAGACAAAATTTTACATCTTTCAGGAGCAAACAGAAGAATATCTTTATATCCTCAGGGTGGAAAAAGGCTTTAAACAAGAAATCAAAAGCACAACTCATGAAGTAAAGCTTGATAAATTAAAGAACGACATCAAAAGATATCAAAGGAAGTGGAAAAAATAAGTCATAAACTGAGAGATGGTATTTTCTGTGTTTTGGGGGGGGGGTGGTGTGTGTGTGTGTGTGTGAGAGAGAGAGAGAGAGAGAGAGAGAGAAAGAGAGAGAATCTTGCTCTGTTGCCCAGTCTGAAGTGCAGTGGGAGTGATCACAGCTCATTGCAGCTTCAACCTCCCAGGCTCAAGTGATTCTCTGACTTCAGCCTCTCGAGTAGCAGGGACCACATCCAGTTAATTTTTACATTTTTTTGTAGAGATATTTTTATGTTGCCCAGACTGGTCTCAATCTCCTGGGCTCAAGTGATCCTCCTACTTTGGTCTCCCAAAATGCTGGGATTACAGGTATGAGCCACTACGCCTAGTCAGATGGCATTTTCACACATAAAACTGACTTAGGATTAGTGTCCAGAATTTATGAAGAATACTTTGGAATCAGAAAAGCAAAGGAAAAACAAACAACCCAATAACAAAGTGGTCCAAAGACATGAAAAGACATTTATCAGAGGACCAATAAATAGATGAAAAAGATGCTTGCCTAATCAGTAATCAGAAAAATGCAAAGTAAAACCACCATGAGTTAGCATTTTACAGCCACCACTGATTTTAAAGTCCGAAAATATCAAACATTAATAATAACGTGAAACAACAAGAACTCTTAAACACTGCTGGTGTGAGTATAAAATGATACAAGCCCTTTGGAAAACAATTTGGCTATTTTTAAAGAAGAAAATATGCATCTCTTATGAGCCAGCAATTCTAATCCAGGAATACATCTTTTGCACATATGTACAAGAAAGTTTATTGTCGCATTTTTGTAATAAAAGAAACTGGAAACAACAGAATGAAAAGTGATATGACCATAGAGCATAATAACATGCATGCATTAAAAAGATGCATCAACATGGATGATACTGAAAGGGTAATGAATTTCCAAAAAAAAAGGAAGTCACAAAAGAATCTGTAAGATATGATTATAATTACATATAGTTCAAAAATGAATAAAATTAAATAAGACATTGTTTAGGAATTATCTATATGTGGTTTCTAAAACTACAAAGAAAATAAGAACAAAATTCAAAACATCCATTATCTCTGGAGAGAAGAGGAAATGTGATATAATAGGAGTTCATACAGGCTTCAAAGTTTTGAAAATGTACTATTCCTAAACTGGAATGTGAGTATAGGGTTACTTGTGTTATTATTATTCAAAGAGTACATGTATGTTATTTATATAGTCTTTTGTATAATTTATATATTTAATTTTAAGGTAAATGTTAAAATTTTAAGCTGTATATAAAAATATTACAAACATTAAGACTAATGAAAAACTGAAAAATTTTTGTATAATGTCTAATAAACAAAGAGTTGTTACTTTTTAAAATTCTACAAATAGATTCAATAGAAAAATAGGCTAAACACTGAAAAAGATAATCCTTCACAATTACAGATATACAAATAAATATATGAAAAGGCATTCAACCTTGTGACTAATAGAAATCAGAGCAACCATGTATATGAGTGAGTATGAGTGATGAGTATGAGTGAAAATGACTCTTGCCATTTTCAACTGTGAGAATATCTTAAAAAGAAGAGTATGGAATGAATGATCACTCATACTCAGGAGGAGGGATTATCCATGGGTGCAGTATTTCTGGGGAACAATTTGGTGAGAGAGCTAACCTCCTGCCTTGGCCTCCCAAAGTGCCGAAATTACAAACGTGAGCCACCATGCCTGGCGTCCACTTTAAAAATGTATATATTTATATGGATAAATAGAAAGATATTAAAGGATGTATTTCAGAATGTTCACACTTGTTACCTTTGGATGGTGAGATTTGAGATGATTTTAACTTATATCTTTTGGCTTGTCATCATCTTCGGCAAAATCACGTATAAAGAATAACTTTTATGATGTTAAATGTAGTACTTAGGAAAATAATATTGTGTGTAAAAAGCACCAGAAAATACAACTTTTTAAAACTTCACACTTGTCTTTATGGTGAATCTGGCACTTTTCAAAGGGAAGACCTTCAGGCTCAAGAAGGATTGTGGAATTTCAGAATAACTACAAAACATAATGAAAGTTACCAATGAAATGATTTTTAAATGCCGTAGCATCGTATGGCCACAGATTGAATATAAAGGAGCCAAGAAGTCATAAAAATTAAAATTCACTATCAGGGAAACAATTAGAAACTCTGCAGAAATTTAGCAAATTAAGAAAAAGTTATCTAGAGTTCAATGATAGCATGTATTAAATATGAGCACCCTAAATATAGAATGAGGAATAATTCTAAGTTATAAATTGGTTATGCCTTGTGCTTCCATAATGGGAGTCTGATGTATCCCTTGATAAGACACTGTTAATAGTGTAATGAGAAGAAAAACAGAAGGAACCTAAGAGGCTAGGGAGATTAGTAATAAGACCTATGGACTTTCACTACCAGTTTATTGTTTGGAATTTAGCCTAGATCAACAATGACTTAGAATTATAGCCTGCACTTCATTCCCAGCAGTTGCATGGCCCCCTGCTCAGAGAAAAAATATTCAATCCAAAGAGCTACCTACCAAGGTGGTTCTTCTACCAGTACCCCACAAACACTGTAGAAATAAAAAGGTCAATCCTGACTTTTGCCCATTCTCTAAATAACTACACATATGCGAAAAGAGGAAATAAGGACATGAAAAGTTTGGTGTGGGTAGCATAAATTCCAAGCAATACAATCATCCAGTTTTAACTTTTCACACAAGTGTTGGTAACTTTTCATAAAACCATTCAATGAAAATGAAACAATTTTCATTCTAAACCACGCTGTAATTAGAAGACAAGCCTGGTCAGTCCAAATTCCTTTTTTAGATGTCATTTCAAATTTGATGCCCTATTATAAAATGTCCAAGATTTATATTGCATTTAAAGCATGGCATAAATTCCCCAATCATTAACTCCCAATAAGTATTCCCACTCACATATTTTATATTTTCATAGCAAACATTTTCCCAATTGAATTAAAAGTTTTTTTAATCAGATAATGAACAATCATACTGCAACTTGCTAAAAAACATTCCTTAAAGTAAAAACCCAATTAGTTGAGTCCATTTGACTCATGCTGGTTTTTTATTCAGAGACTGAATTTATGTGGTTGACACCTGTTCTTTCCTACAGATATGACTTTGAATGGTGATTGAATAATGCAAAGTACATATGGCTAGGATCCCAAAATCTGACAAATTGAGATTATTGCTTATAGAAATTTAAATTCCAGCTGAGAGCATCTCACAGTTCCCAAGGGCCATCATAAACTGTTATTTATCCATGACTAACTAAGGCAAAATTAGAAGATAGGGGGTAAGGGGGCAGGGATGGGAGGTTATTGGAGGGATAAATCTGTCAGCTATTTAGGGTAAATATAACATTCAGAAGCCATTCTTTCAGCTATAAAAAGATTTGGTATATTTCTAACAGAAGACTTTTTTTCTGGTTATTTACGAAATACAAAGACCTAAAAAAGTATCATAGAATAACATTATAGAGTGCCCTCAAAAATTCACTGGTTTCAAACCAATATCCTACCAAACTTCTCAAGAAAACTGTATAATCAGAAAAGAAAAGGAAAAAAAGACAAAATCAACTAAACCTACTTAAAAGGAAGATGTTACTAAAACTAAGTAGATTTTGCCTGACCGCAAATGTTGACTTTTTATTTTTTTCCAAAAATCAGACCTCAGATTTGAAATGTAAAAATGAACTATGCTTGGAGTATGGAGTGCTCTTTAAAAATAAAGTATTGCTGGGAGAAATTGGGAGTGGGGAGTTTAACAGTCTTGAAAAGGCCTGTAACAAACAACTAAACCCCTTCCAGGCTTCTAGAAAGCATTCTGAAGACCAGGGACCAGCCTGAAAATTCAATCACCACACAAGGATTCAATTAAATATACCCTTGGTTCTGTAGAATAACATGACTCCATTTGGGCAATATAAATATTTTGATGGCTAGGCAAAAAATGGGATGAGCTGTTCTTCAGGTACTCATGGATGGCTTTAGAATAAGTGAGATTCCTACTCTGGTTATGTCTATCACAAGCCCTCCTCACACTGAGTATTCCAGTGACAAAATCAGTCTTAGGCTGTTTGTGTGACAACAGGTATCTGGGTCATATAAAAAACTACTCAAGGGGATTTTTATTGAACGTTTTGTGTGTCTTTTTTCGCATTACCGTAGGTAATTTGGCCCCATTTCTTTCATTTTATTTTCCCTGTACCCTTCCTTTCTTAAAAAGTTCATTTCTTGGTAATCATTCAAATCTACTAACGCGATTCTGATTATGGACAACCAGTGGATTTTGGGGTTGTCTGATGCCCTCTTGGGTAGAAAACAACAAAACCCCTCTGGTATAAAAAAGTAATCTAAAATGTGCCAACGTAATAAGTTGTCTTTCATATATGCCAATAATGCCACAGATGGCTCACTCTTAAAGAGAAGTATGCCTGGAGTCCCTTTTCCTGTGTGGTCCTGGATACGCCCTGAGTCAGCCATGGCCTCTAATAGTTCCCTCTGAACAGAGGCACTTGACTTTAGGTTCATTCTCTGTGAAGTTAAGTTTCTTCAGGTATCAAACAGACAACGCTGACCATTTTAACAGTGTATATTGACCATTTGAATAATATTGTACACAGCAAAGTTAAACACATTCTTAATAGGCAGGCTCAGAGTCTCAGTCTACAGGCCTCAGCTTCCTTGCCTGTATAACGCAGATAGTAGAAGGCCCCACCTCATAGCATTGCTGTGATTAACTGATGCCTAGTGAACAGTGAGCCTCAAAAATTGTGGGCTCTTCCCAGATAACAAAGCTATGCAACAATAAAATAAATTAGTTGTAGGAATTTCTTCCTTTGTTGGTTTTCAAGAATATTCTCTACTGATTAGCACCTGTTGAAAACTTAAGTATGTTTCTCTCTTCAGCAGTCTACGTCTGTTTTCTTAATAAAGTTCAAAGTAGAAGCATTAAATAATTACATAAGATTCTCTATCCAGGCATTGTCTGTTATAAAGAAATCAGGGCAGACCTAGATATTTATGGGTTTGAAGCATATGCAATTTGGAGGCCCTCTTTACAAAAAAGAATAAGAGATTAGAAATACAAAATTAGGTACAAGGCCTTAGAAATTAGAAATACAAACTTAGGTACATACAAGTAAGGGGCCCTGAAGTTTCATTAACTTCATGGTAAATCTACCCCAAAAG
The DNA here is from genome assembly GCF_000951045.1 of Mandrillus leucophaeus. Taxonomy (NCBI): domain Eukaryota; kingdom Metazoa; phylum Chordata; class Mammalia; order Primates; family Cercopithecidae; genus Mandrillus; species Mandrillus leucophaeus. The sequence goes on from NW_012105564.1 coordinate 625,008, forward strand.
CAGTTTTCACATTAGAAGCATCATCTATTAGTTGCATTTTTTTAATGCTTATAACTTGAAAAAAAGATAATTTGTATTGAAAGGTAGGCAACATAGAACCTGCAGCACAGGTAGGCTGCTTTGCATAATATTGTGAAAGTGGAATCGTTGTAATCAAATAATTTTACATGTATAAAAGAGCCAAAGAAATTCTACAGCCAGTATCTTTTATAATGTCAAAAATTCTTACATGAAATGAGTTGTCTACTTTCAACAATTAGATTTCTATGACTTGTTTTGTTTATTCCTGTGACTATAATCTACTTTTGAGTTCTCTCAATTAGTCACTATGAGACAGAACTTCATGGAAACTTATTTAATCTCATATGCATCATAATTCTTAAATAAAAGACATTAGCCTTGATCATAAAAAGATACTTGATTTTGGAAGAAGCATTTTTTATCACCTAATTTTTTAAATAATGGTCTTGGAAAATAAAAGTGGCATACATTAAGAGAGACATTTACATCTTCTTCAGAAGCGGTCCATAAACTCTGATTCTGAGCTTATTTATTTCAGGTCAGCATCCTCCATTCTCATGCAGTTAGAAAAATGATTAAAATTAACAAATGACAAGAAACTAATACAAACTATTATGTATGATGGTAGACCTATCATTTGTCATTATAGTCAACCTGTAGTTCCATACCTAATTCTGAATATTTCATGACATACCAACCTTAAATATTTCATAAATCAAACAATTTCTGGACTTGACAACAACCACTGTCTTTACTCCATCAATTTTTATTCACTCTTCAACCTGATACAGTCTTGTTTCCACTCCCAGTCCTCCATACACACAAACTGTTCTCTTCAAGGTCAACAGTGACCACTGTTTCTAAATCTAGTCTACACTTTTCAACTGAAAAAAAAATCTCCCTGAAACCCACAATATCACCCTTTCCTGGATCTTCAACTTCATCCTCCACTATTCCCCTTACCTTGCGCCTACATTTAAACAAAACCCAATACAGCACCTATACAGAATCATGAAGGCCAGCTTGCCTAGTTTAACAAACAAGGGCCTTCATGACCAACCCCAGTTTACTCCTCTGGCCTTATTCCCGTTTTCCCTTCTTCAATCTCTCTCCTCCTTTCATGATGAACTGCTTATGGATCTCCTGAAGGGTCTCTGCATCTTCATGAAGTCCTTTCCTCCCTTGGCCTGGTTGATGGTTAATATTGAGAGTCAACTTGATTGGATTGAAGGATGCAAAATACTGTCCCTGGGTGTGTTGGTGAGGGCGTTGCCAGAGGAGACTGACATTTGAGTCAGTGGACTAGGAGAGGCAGAGCCACACTCAATCAGCTGCCAGCACCATCTGATCAGCTGCCATCATGGCTAGGATAAAAGCAGGCAGAGGAACGTGGAAGGACTATACTGGCTAAGTCTTCCGGTCTCCATCTTTCTACCGTGCTAGATGCTTCCTGCCCTCAAACATTGGACTCCATGTTCTTCAGGTTTTGGACTCTTGGACCTACACCAGTGGTTTGCCAGGGGCTCTTGGGCCTTCAGCCACAGACTGAAGGCTGCACTGTCAGCTTCCATACTTTTGAGGTTTTGAGACTCAAACTGGCTTGCTTGCTCCTCAGCTTGCAGAAGGCCTATTGTGGAACTTCACCTTGTGATCGTGTGAGTCAATGCTTCTTAATAAACTCCCTTTCACGTATACGTCAATCCTATTAGTCCTGTCCCTCTAGAAAACTCTGACTAATACGCCTGGATAACTTGTCCCCAGGACTCCTCTTAGACGTTCCTCCTTATGGGAAGCAAGCATTCCCTGGACTCCCAACGTTGAGTTGATTGCCTCTTCCTTGCATTCTCTGTTTGCCCCATCAAATTGAGTTATTATTGCCTGCTCAGATGTTTGATAACTCCTCCAGACTGTAATATCATTAAGAACAAGGTGGTAAACCCTGTGTTTTCCAAATATGTGTAGGAAACTAAAGGCCCAAAAAATTTTTAAAAACCAATCGTAAGTATAAGTAAATAACACAAATCCACACACACAAATCATCCAGATGATTTTACGCAGAAATTTGACTAAGTTTTAATTTCCTTTTTTTTTTTTTTTTTTTTTTTGAGACTGAATCTTGCTCTGTCGCCCAGGCTGGAATGCAGTGGCGCGATCCTGGCTCACTGCAAGCTCCGCCTCCCAGGTTCACGCCGGTCTCCTGCCTCAGCCTCCCGAGTAGCTGGGACTACAGGCGCCCGCCACCATGCCCGGCTAACTTTTTTGTATTTTTTTATAGTAGAGATGGGGTTTCACCATGTTAGCCAGGATGGTGTCAATCTCCTGACCTCGTGATCCGCCCGCCTCAGCCTCCCAAAGTACTGAGATTACAGGCCTGAGCCACCGCACCCGGCCCTAAGTTTTAATTCCTACTCATAAAATTCAATTACAACAACCAAAATATATTTAACAATTTCAAATAAAATGCATTAGCAGTTAGCCAGCACATAATCACCTAATTAATTCTGATTATCAAATTAAAAAGTATCTCTGCATAGCAGTAAAACCAATAGTTTAATCTACATGACTGCCCATAAATAGTTTGACTATTAGGTTTTCTTTTTCACAGAATTTACTGACTTAATAAGCTACTTGAAGGTCATACAGTCATTGGCTTTATAATGATTTTATAATTTAGGAACAGCCTATTAATCAGTTTCAAATCTATAATTCAGAGCTTTCTCATGTAAACCTTATTTCCACAAACTGGAGGCTAGTCAGACTTAATGCATTACTGCTTACAAATAATATTGGAAATACGAGTTCATTTTAGTTTGCAAAGGACTTTTGCATATGGGTGTGTCTTAAACATTCTATGTGTTTTAAAATCTTACCATTGTCCGAATGAAATAGGGACTCAAAAGAATAAGACACATTTGGAAATATGCACTTTAAGAAATCTAACTGGAAAGACTAGGCCGGGCATGGTGGCCCATGCCTACAATCCCAGCCCTTTGGGAGGCCAAGGTGGGCGAATCACCTGAGGTCAGGAGTTCAAGACCAGCCTGGCCAACATGGTGAAACCCCATCTCTACTAAAAATTCAAATATAAGCCAGGCATGGTGGCAGGCGCCTGTAGTCCCAGCTACTTGGGAGGCTGAGGCAGGAGAATCACTTGAACCGGGGAGGCGGAGGTTGCAGTGAGCCAAGATTGTGCCACTGCACTCCAGCCTGGGCAACAAGAGTGAAACTCCATCTCAAAAAAATTTTAAAAATCTAATTGGAAAGACCAAAACATATACAAACTGATGCTATCACACTTCCAAGATCCATTAAGCAAGCAGTCTCTTCAGGTTTTTCAATATTTCAAAGAAAATGGTAGCAAACTGGAGTCACAAAAGGAAGATGATAAACATTTGTTAAAGTTAATTAACAAAGGAATGGGATAAAGGAAGCAGTTTTCTTGACAATATCTTCATGTTGTGCATTCTGTGAGATTCTTCAATGAAACCACAGCTTCTTAGACAAACCTAACTAGTCACTCAATAATTCATCAAATAAATTTTTGTTGAGAACCTATTTCATGGCAATGACACAGAAGTAGACAGGACAGAAACAGCCCTTGCATTCATGGAGTTTAGATTTAGATGTAATGAATATCTGACAGCAGCTTATTACTGCAAAAATCAAACAATCTCTTCACTCTTAGTCCAATAATGTGCCTTTATCATTTCATTCTGTTATTATAAACAATTCCTCAGGGCTGGATAACTATCTTTCAAATGCATGTTATGTGTCTTTTTTTTTTTTTTTTTTTTTTTGAGACAGGGTGTCACTCTCTCACTCAGGCTAGAGTACAGTGTTGTAATCATGGCTCACTGCAGCCTTGACATCCGGGGCTCAAGCAATCCTCTTGCTTCAGCCTCCCTAGTCGCTGGGACTATAGATACACACCATCATGCTGGGCTATTTTTTTTTTTTTATAGAGACAGAATCTCACTATGTTACCCAGGCTGATCTCAAACTCCTGAGTTCAAGTAATCCTCCCACTTCAGCCTCCCAAAGTGCTCAGAGTACATTTGTGAGCCACCGCACCCAGCCTATGTGTCTTAAAGCCAGTATTTTAGACCCATTTCCAATTAGGAGAATAAACAGTCCTCAGTGCTCAGGAGACTTCAACGGCTTTTCTCTCCTTCTCTTTCATTCCCAACTCTTTTTCTTCTCTGGTTCTTCCTCTAGTCTACTGGCTAATAACACCATCATCCACCTGTTCTCCTGAGAAAGAAACCCAGGAGTCATCTGAACTTTCTTCCTCTAACTAGCATCATGTCCTGAACAGCCTGCTTCCTTAACATACCCCAGCTCTGATATCTTCTCTCCATCCATTATCTGAAAATTTCAGATAGGTTTCCAACTGCCTCTAACCTCACACCTCTTCTCAAGAATTCACCCACCACTGCCTCTACCAGCAATGTAATATTTATAACATTTAAGTCTGAGTTATCAGTCCCCTTTCTAAACTCTTTAATGGTGCCCATCAACCACAGACAAAGTCCAAGCCATTCCTCAGGACCCACTAGTTCACGCTTTCCTGGATTTTCAACTTCATCTTCCACTATCCCCTCTACCTTGCACCTATATTGAAACAAAACCCAAGTGTTCATGGTTGCCATAAGAATGTTCCGATGTCTTTGTGCTTTTGCACATGCTGTTTCCTCTCTGTAAAACATGCAACCCTAGAGGGTTTGTGTGGTAAAACCCTATCTTCCTGTGAAATCGGTTTCTGAATGTGTTTGAAAGAAGACTAAGTGAGAGAAACTCCGCATCGAGCATCACTTGCTCTACTAGCCTTTGACTCCTCAAATAGAATTAAGCATTGTCCTTCTCCCCTTCCATATTAGGATGGGCCAGAGACTGGGCCTTCTTAGTATCCCTCACACTCAGATGAGGGCCTGGAGCAATGCAGGTGCTCAAAAAGCCCTCAAGTAGGAAGGGAGGGATGAATATTATATGAGATAAGAAGCAAGAAAATGGGATTCCTGACCCAGCTCCGCTATTACATGTGAGAGTGGGTATGTGTGTGCCTGTCTGCCTGTGTTTCAGAAATTCTATACAATGGAGGAGTGGTATTAAAGCCTTCAGATCTGAAGTCGAATCATAAAAAGAACACTAATGGTTTAGGAGGTCAAAGAATTAAAGATCTAGTGCCTGTTTAATGTCGCTGGGCCTTTGATAAATATGAGAACATTGGAATAAGAGGGGTCTGAAAAATGATCCTCAGGCTGAAATATAGGAGACAGAAAACCAGCTCCTTTTACACAACTATGCAATGTTTTATTTCACTTAAACTAATTCGTAACTTCTTCAACTCTAGTTTCAAGGTTAATTTAAGAGAAAGAAGTAAGAAAAAAGCAACAAAGGTAAGCCTTATTTTCCATGACCCAGTTGTTACTTATGCCATGTAGGTGCAATGATGTTGGTTTAAGAAACCTGGCATTTAGGCCGGGTGCGTTGGCTCACGCCTGTAATCCCAACACTTTGGGAGCCTGAGGCAGGTGGATCACAAGGTCAGGAGGTTGAGACCAGCCTGTCCAACATAGTGAAACCCCTACTATTTTTTAGTCTCTACTAAAAAAATATAAAAATTAGCCGGGCATGGTGTCATCCGCCTGTAATCCCAGCTACTTGGGAGGCTGAGGCAGAAGAATTGCTTGAACCCAGGAGGTGGATGTTGCAGTGAGCCAAGGTTGAGCCACTACACTCCAGCCTGGATGACAGAGCAAGACACCGTAAAAAAACAAAAAAACAAACAAACAAAAAAAAAAAACAAAAACAAAAAACCAGAAATCTGGCATTCCTCAACAGCTAGTAGAAAAATTAATGAAGGGATAAAAGATGTTAGGAAGGAAAGACACATAGAAGATGCTATGAAAAGGAGGAAGATATAGTGATTAGGCACGGCAAATAAGAGCCAGCATATAGCCAGAACAGCAAAACTTCTCAAAGATAATCTCAACAGAAGTCTGAAATTCACAAATATTCAAAAGATCTTCACTCTGTGATGAAAGTTCAAAATCCTATTTTTTATTACCAACTAATAGGTCACCTTGCAGATTCAAGTATAATTTGATAGAGATAGTTAAACCATGTTTTCCATTATAATTCAGACATATATGAGTTTGAATTGAACCAGTGGGGTGGGCCTGCTGCAAAGTTATTTGCATTAAGAAACTTGGAAACCTCTTAGGGAAAACCCACGCTTGATCCAATAACAGACACAGCTGTTGCGAAGGAGGAAAAGAAGGTAGCACCATGAACTGAGTGCAACCCAGGTTTGTTCCCCTGGCCAAAGCATCACACACTGATTCTTAAGGAAAGGTGCTTATGAGCCGCTAGGTTCAAGAAGGTGTTTCTGCTATTGACTATGTAAATAGTGACATCTAGTGCAATGCCACTTTAGTGCCTATGTGACTTTGTACACAGAAATACATACATAGAATAAGTATGGAGAGAGAGAGGAGAAACCCAATGGAAACACACAGAAACTCTGCAAAGAAATACAACAATGTTAACAGTGGTTAATAGTATTAAGCCATTTTTATTATGGATGATTTTAATTTACATCTTTACACTTTTGTATGTTTTATAAAATGTCTACATTGAACATCTGTTACTTTTATAATCAGGAAAAAACAAATATTGCTAATGAGTCAATAGGAAAAAGAAAGCTACAGAATATTTAGAAACATAAGTTCATTTTTAAATGTTGGCAAACCGTGGAAAATAAACTTTTAATCAAGGTGGTCATTTTTAAGTCTATTGTTATACTTGCTTAATATACTTCAGAAGAAAAAGAAGTACTATTTTGTCTAAAATATAGCTTATTCAAACATTATTTTTAATTTGGTAGTTATTAGTTATGAATTAGCTCTAGCCCAGGATTTCTGGAAGTGTTTGAAAGAAGACTAAGTGATAGAAATTTACCATATATGTATAGTATAAATTCATTTTCTTCACTGATTAGATAATTCCTTGGAGAGAAAAGAACTCCTTAATATAGCATAAATTTATATTCAACTAAGTCTTCACAACACACAGATGAGAAAAATACAGTTATTCATACAATTTTCCAGATATTTAAACCAGCTATCTGGAATTTTAAGACTCAGATTAAGTTTTATTTATGAATCTGAGTGTGACCAACTGAACCATAAGCTATTTTATATCACACGTGTGGTATGTAATATGGTCTCTCCTAGCTAAACATTCAATTTAAAAAAAAATGAGGAAGATGAGGACAAAGATGACATCATGAACTATCTTTATGATTTATTTTAATAAACATTTGTGGAGTATCCACCAAGCGCCAGGTCACGTGCTTTTGCTCAGCAATACAAAGATAAGACTATCAATTTCAGCTCCCAGACAGGTGAGGCATGGGCATTAGTATGGGCTGGGGCCAATGTCCTGGAAGTTTGCAGCAGGGGCAGAAATAAGGGTCACTAGCCCAAGGTCTGCAGAGCAGAGCATTGAGCAACAATAATGTCAAAGGTCATCTCTAGGAGAGATGCCAGAATTAAAGCCAGGCTGGCCAAGTGAATTGTCTTACAGAGGGGGTATAAGCTGAGAAGAAGACTCCTAGTAGGAAGCAATGGGACAGAAATCAAACAGACAACAGGATTCATAGTAGAGGGTCAGGTGGAGAAATTTCCCAAGCAAAGCGCATTCTGCATGAAGCTTTGTCAAGCATATACTGCAATATGGGCTGCTAAGGAAGTAGACAAATATAGTCCCTGCCTTCCAAAAGATCACAGCCTAGCAGAAGAGAGAGATAACACCCATTTCATTCATGTCTACTCCACCCAAAAGCTCCCTAAGGGCTGGAAACATGCCTCAGTCAAATGTGAGTTGGATAGATGGATGATGATAAGGAAGATTAATTATGTCAAATAAACAAAAGAGGCTGTAAATAAAGAGAGAGGGCAGGGAAGTGGGGAAGTGGAATGCTCCAAACATGAAGAATTAAGACTTGTGGTCCTACTCTTGGTTCTGCCACTTACTAGAGTTAACTTGGATAAGTCATCTAAGCTTTAAATTTCATGAGGGAGTTGGAGAAAATGGCTGCTAAGATCCCCTTTTTGTTCTTTTTTCTTTTTACCATAAAATGAAATTCACCAATTTTAAAATCTGATTGAAAAGTCCTTTCTGATCCCAGCATTTTTCCAACTGAATTGAACAAATTGAAGTGTTTTATAAATCTTGGCCCTTTTAAAAATTAACTATAATTGAAGCATATACTTGAACAGAGTTCTTTACAAAACACACACACACACACACACACACACACACTTAAATCCAAGCAATTTCCTTGCAGTATCTCTCTGTGGATATATAAACTTTTAACCTCTTACCTTGAATAGAGTTTTTACATTTGCCCTATTTAGTCAACAATAAAAGTCAAATATGCCATTTCTTATAAATTATCTGCTAGCAGCATATTATAAATTTCAAGCAGGAAGGTTTGTGGGTTATTTTTCAAGTCTTTCCACATTCTACAGTGAGACAGAAGTTAGAAGTTAATGCTAGTTTATCAAAATAATTTATGCTTTAAAGTTCCTTGAAGAGCAGACAGAAAATAATAACATCCATTCCATTTTTAGGCTTTGGTCTCAGCAGTTCCACTGGTATAGGATATGACATATTAAAAGGAAAAAAATCATAAATCAGTCTTACTAATGCTATATATTTTTTTAATTCTAAATATCAGCAAACACAAAATATCTATGATTTTGTTTAAACCATTGTTCTCTAAAAATTAATTTAAATATTTTCAAAAATATTTTAAAATCTGTTTTGTTATCTGAAATCAGCATCAAGATATAAGATTAACTATTCACAAAAAGACAGATGAAGAGCATTTCTGTGCTTCTCATCCACTAACTGAAGGAAAAAATAATTCAAGTAAGGTAAAATAAAGTTGGAAAGTAGAACAAAGAAAATTCTAAAAATCAACAAAATGCTATGAAAAGGTTCCAAATTGGCAAAAGTGGAGTGATGATCCAGTTCTTTAAATTACATATTGAAATAAAATTACTTATTTTCATGGATATTATTTTTAATTTCATGCTCCATAATACAATCATCCTGAAACCCCATCAGCCTTGATTAGCCAAATGAAGTTTCCGGAATATCTAAGTTTGAAAAGAGAGAGAGAGGAACTTGTAGCTGAAAATAACAATTAAAAAAAAAAAAAGTTTCACATCTGTGTTCGCATCTGAAGTTGCTCTGTAAGATCTGATAACTTGTTAGAAAGCAATCTTTTTTGCAAGGCGTGGATTTACATCATACATTTTTATCTCTCCAAGGAAAATCTAATTACTGGTTCCAATCATTTCTGATTGATTTGCTTTTTATTCTTCCAAGGTATTCTCTGCTTTATGATGAAATCAAGGCTTCAATAAAATCCCAAAAATTTTAGAACAATTTACAAGCTCCAGATGACTGAAAGTTTTCTCATGTCCATTTGGCATTCAGAAAGAGAGTTTCACCAAATATATTCTGAAGAAGAATACATCTGGCACTCACTAAAACAAAGAACTCACCAGTGACATACTTGAGGCAAATTAATGTTGCATAAATGCAAATTTGCCAATATTCTTTAAGGCCAAAGCTGCACTCCAACCTCCATGTATTTCAATGAGTTCTCTTCTAATGCACAGGCCACCAGTCACATGAGTGAATGTTGGGGGCATATTTTAGCAATCAATTTAATAACTACACATTATCTTCTATGTACAAATTTAAAATTGCTTATGTGTAATGTGGATTTTTTAAAGAAAAGACTTAGCATCTGTTGAAGGCTCACTTAAGTTCATCGCTTCTATTGGCCTGATGCAAACTCCAAATCATTGACAAAAAGACAACATAGAAACAAAGAATTTTAGCCCTAAAAAAAAAATTAAAAACCATCTCTTTCAAAGACTTGTTTCAGTCATATACAGTATATCAGAAATCCAAATGTGTATTCATCATGAGAATATTTTCATGGATAATAATGGTAAATTCTGCTATTCAAAAATACTGAATTTTTATACATCAATAAGAAAGCAGTCCAAGAAAATAAATAATTTTTTTTTTTTTTTTTTTTTTATGGAGTCTCGCTCTGTCGCCCAGGCTGGAGTGCAGTGGCACAATCT
>NW_012105564.1:635250-649569 GCF_000951045.1 Mandrillus leucophaeus
AGCTCCCTAAGGGCTGGAAACATGCCTCAGTCAAATGTGAGTTGGATAGATGGATGATGATAAGGAAGATTAATTATGTCAAATAAACAAAAGAGGCTGTAAATAAAGAGAGAGGGCAGGGAAGTGGGGAAGTGGAATGCTCCAAAAATGAAGAATTAAGACTTGTGGTCCTACTCTTGGTTCTGCCACTTACTAGAGTTAACTTGGATAAGTCATCTAAGCTTTAAATTTCATGAGGGAGTTGGAGAAAATGGCTGCTAAGATCCCCTTTTTGTTCTTTTTTCTTTTTACCATAAAATGAAATTCACCAATTTTAAAATCTGATTGAAAAGTCCTTTCTGATCCCAGCATTTTTCCAACTGAATTGAACAAATTGAAGTGTTTTATAAATCTTGGCCCTTTTAAAAATTAACTATAATTGAAGCATATACTTGAACAGAGTTCTTTACAAAACACACACACACACACACACACACACACACACACACACACACTTAAATCCAAGCAATTTCCTTGCAGTATCTCTCTGTGGATATATAAACTTTTAACCTCTTACCTTGAATAGAGTTTTTACATTTGCCCTATTTAGTCAACAATAAAAGTCAAATATGCCATTTCTTATAAATTATCTGCTAGCAGCATATTATAAATTTCAAGCAGGAAGGTTTGTGGGTTATTTTTCAAGTCTTTCCACATTCTACAGTGAGACAGAAGTTAGAAGTTAATGCTAGTTTATCAAAATAATTTATGCTTTAAAGTTCCTTGAAGAGCAGACAGAAAATAATAACATCCATTCCATTTTTAGGCTTTGGTCTCAGCAGTTCCACTGGTATAGGATATGACATATTAAAAGGAAAAAAATCATAAATCAGTCTTACTAATGCTATATATTTTTTTAATTCTAAATATCAGCAAACACAAAATATCTATGATTTTGTTTAAACCATTGTTCTCTAAAAATTAATTTAAATATTTTCAAAAATATTTTAAAATCTGTTTTGTTATCTGAAATCAGCATCAAGATATAAGATTAACTATTCACAAAAAGACAGATGAAGAGCATTTCTGTGCTTCTCATCCACTAACTGAAGGAAAAAATAATTCAAGTAAGGTAAAATAAAGTTGGAAAGTAGAACAAAGAAAATTCTAAAAATCAACAAAATGCTATGAAAAGGTTCCAAATTGGCAAAAGTGGAGTGATGATCCAGTTCTTTAAATTACATATTGAAATAAAATTACTTATTTTCATGGATATTATTTTTAATTTCATGCTCCATAATACAATCATCCTGAAACCCCATCAGCCTTGATTAGCCAAATGAAGTTTCCGGAATATCTAAGTTTGAAAAGAGAGAGAGAGGAACTTGTAGCTGAAAATAACAATTAAAAAAAAAAAAAGTTTCACATCTGTGTTCGCATCTGAAGTTGCTCTGTAAGATCTGATAACTTGTTAGAAAGCAATCTTTTTTGCAAGGCGTGGATTTACATCATACATTTTTATCTCTCCAAGGAAAATCTAATTACTGGTTCCAATCATTTCTGATTGATTTGCTTTTTATTCTTCCAAGGTATTCTCTGCTTTATGATGAAATCAAGGCTTCAATAAAATCCCAAAAATTTTAGAACAATTTACAAGCTCCAGATGACTGAAAGTTTTCTCATGTCCATTTGGCATTCAGAAAGAGAGTTTCACCAAATATATTCTGAAGAAGAATACATCTGGCACTCACTAAAACAAAGAACTCACCAGTGACATACTTGAGGCAAATTAATGTTGCATAAATGCAAATTTGCCAATATTCTTTAAGGCCAAAGCTGCACTCCAACCTCCATGTATTTCAATGAGTTCTCTTCTAATGCACAGGCCACCAGTCACATGAGTGAATGTTGGGGGCATATTTTAGCAATCAATTTAATAACTACACATTATCTTCTATGTACAAATTTAAAATTGCTTATGTGTAATGTGGATTTTTTAAAGAAAAGACTTAGCATCTGTTGAAGGCTCACTTAAGTTCATCGCTTCTATTGGCCTGATGCAAACTCCAAATCATTGACAAAAAGACAACATAGAAACAAAGAATTTTAGCCCTAAAAAAAAAATTAAAAACCATCTCTTTCAAAGACTTGTTTCAGTCATATACAGTATATCAGAAATCCAAATGTGTATTCATCATGAGAATATTTTCATGGATAATAATGGTAAATTCTGCTATTCAAAAATACTGAATTTTTATACATCAATAAGAAAGCAGTCCAAGAAAATAAATAATTTTTTTTTTTTTTTTTTTTTTTTTTTAGGCGGAGTTTCACTCTTGTTTGCCCAGGCTGGAGTGCAATGGCATGATCACGGCTCACCGCAACCTCCGCCTCCCAGGTTCAAGCGATTCTCCTGCCTCAGCCTCCCTAGTAGCTGGGATTATAGGCATGTGCCACCACGCCCGGCCAATTTTGTATTTTATTGGAGATGGGGTTTCTCCATGTTGGTCAGCCTGGTCTCGAACTCCCAACCTCAGGTGATCCACCCGCCTCCGCCTCCCAAAGTGCTGGGATTACAGGCGTGAGCCACCGCGCCCGGTGAAAATAAATGATTTAATCAACATTATTCTTGCAAGAGTCCATTACAGGGCTATCAGCAGTCAATGATCCATTTTTATCAATTCAGTAAGAATACAGTGTTTTTAAATGAATTCTTTCTGTAAGAAGGAGAGGGTTTTTTCCATCAATTCTAGTTCCAGCCTTGGCTTCTTCTTCAGCAGTTTCCTAGGAGAATACACTTTTACAAATCAAGTGGACCCAAATGTTGCCTGGTTTGGATACATGGCCAGAAACTGCAGGCTAATTCTGTGATTCATATCTTGGTCTCTAGCATGCCAGAGATGCCCAATGTAGGTCCCTGTTGAATACAGTTATTCTACACCTTGATTAAGCACTCTTAAGACTCAGCCACACTGAGTGTGTGTGATTCAGACACACACTCCAAAGGATACAGAGACACAGAGCATAGTGCTCAGTGTGTGATCATCAACATCTGTGAATCTCTTCTAAAATTATGAATTTTTGTCACCAAATACGTCTTCAAATCTTTCTCTCTCTCTCTCTCTCTCTTTTATTTATTATTATTATTATTTATTATTTTTTTTTTTGAGACAGAGTCTTGCTCTGTCACCCAGGCTGGAGTGCAGTAGCGCAATCTCGGCTCACTGCAACCTCCTGAGTAGCTGGAATTACAGGCGCACACCACCATGCCCAGCTAATTTTTGTATTTTTAGTAGAGACGGGGTTTTGCCATGTTGACCAGGCTGGTTTCGAACTCCTGGCCTTAAGTGAACCACCTGCCTCAGCCTCCCAAAATGCTGGGATTACAGGCGTGAACCACCGTGCCCAGCCCAAATCTTTAAAATCTCAGATTCCTTTCAGCTCAGAGCAATTTAGGAAGGTGAATTTGCTGCAATCTCCACTTGCATTCTGCTCAATCCATGCATCCAGTTTGAATCCATAAAGTTGGACTCCATTAAATAAATCATCCAGCAGGGTGCGGTGGCTCACTCTTATACTCCCAGCACTTTGGGATGCCGAGGCAGATGGATCACAAGGTCAGGAGATCGAGACCATCCTGACCAATATGGTGAAACCCTGTCTCTACTAAAAACACAAAAATTAGCCGGGCGTAGTGGTGTGCACCTGTATTCCCAGCTACTCAGGAGGCTGAGGCAGAAGAATTGCTTGAGCCTGGGAGACGGAGGTTGCAGTGAGCCAAGATCATGCCACTACACTCCAGCCTGAGTGACAGAGCAAGACTCCAACTCAAAAAAAAAAAAAAAATTCATCAAAATTTAAAATGTTTGCTCTCAAGAGACAGCATTAACAAATTGGAAAGACAAGACAAACACCAGAAAGAATGTTCAAAAAATATAAATCTGAAGAGGACTTGCAGGAAGACTATTTTTAAAAACTCTTACAACTAATAAGGCCAAAAAATAAAGAAATGAACAAAAATTTGAAAGAAAATATATTGATGGACAATAAGCACATGAAAAGCAAAATTCAACATCAGAGACATCTGGACATCAGAGAAATGTAAAATAAAACCACAATGAAATACCATTTATACACCCACCACATTGGCTAACATTGTAAATTACTGACAATACCAGGAGTTGGCAAGGATTTCGGGCAAATTGAATCTCACATATTGCTGGTAAGAACATAAAATAACACACTCACTTTATAAAACAGTTTGACACTTTCTTATAATGTTAAACTTACTCCTACCATATGACTTAGCAATTTCACTCCTAAGCGTTTATCTAAAAGAAAACATATCCCAACAAAGACTTATATGTGAATGTCCGTAACAGATTTATTCATAAACAATCCAAGTATCTATTAAGATGTAAACAAACAAATCAGGGTACATACACACAATGGAATACTACTCAGCAATAAAAAGGAATGTGCTTCTTATACACCTGATAACAAGGATGCATCTCAAACATGCTGAGTGAAGGAAGTCAGACCCAAAAGAGTATGTACTCTATGATTCCATTCATATGAACTCCCACTGCAAAAAGGCTGCAGGAGAACAAGGTTGTAAACAAGGAGACCAATTAGGAGGATGTTGCAATAATACAGGTGGAAAATGGTGGTAGTTTAGACTAGAGTGGTTGCAAAAGAGGTGATGAGAAGTGGTTCCATTGTGGATATATTTTGAAGGTGAAGCCAACAGAATTTTCTGAAGGATAACATGCAGGATATCTCAGAAAAAGAGAAAACAAGGATGACTCCATGGTCCTGAATCTGAGCAAAAGCAATGATGAAATTGTTTTAACTGAGATGGTGAAGGTGGGTGGAGTAGGTTGGGGGATGATAATAGCAGTTGCGTTCAGTTTGAAACATCCATTAGATGCCCAAATGAAGATAGCAAGTTGGCAGTTGGATATATAGGAACAGTTCCAGGCTGGAGATATAAATTTGAGAGTTTTCACCCCATTTTTCTGGAAAAGTGGCTGAGAACAGGTAGAAAGGGTTTAAGAGAAACAGGAAAAACCATGTGCACAGATCTACTTACTGTACAAAAAGCAAAGATTCATTTAAAAAAATCTGGAGGTCATTAATGACTTGGGGAAAACACTTACTAGAATTTTCATAGTAAAAATATTCGATACCATTACCAAAACCCTGTATACTCAAGTAATGTTTACGGAGGGTTGTACACCTCCACTCTGATCTCGTCCAACACTGTGTGGCTTGCTACCAAACTGGCAACGTCTAGGTAACTCACACTGGATACCCTAGAGATAAAGACAGCAGCTTCCACTTGATAACCTCCCTCTCCTGCAGTCTCTACCACCCTCCCACCTTTGGTCAGCAGGAAAGGAAAGGAGCTGTTCCTCTCCTCCTAAGCTCTGCCTCCTGCTCAAGGACAGAGTCAAAGTCTTTAACCCCTTCAGTTTGTAAGTTGTCTCATTCATGAAATTCTATTTGGCCATTTGCTTCCTAGAAGACAGACGCCTTAGAAGCAAGCTATTACTGTGACTTTAGAGTTGGAGCCTTCAGAGGTAACTGCAATTTGTGTGGTATGATTTGGTAAAGACAGAAAAAAAGATTTTTCTCTCCAGATTCCTGAAATTCCACTGAGTATGAAAGGTGAAAGTTAAATGCCCAACTTTGAAAAAGCAGTATTGGAGATTTCACTAAGTCAACAAGTGAAGAAAAGAGAAGCTATAGATGAAAAAAGAAAGCCATAAAAAGGGAGACTTTTTATTATATATTGACAAATTATAGTCATATATATTAAGAGGGTACAAGGTGTTATGATTTTTTAATACAATATGGAATAATTAAACAAGCTAATTAACATATCCATCACTTCAAATATTTGACATTTTTTGTGATAAGAACATTTGAAATTTACTCTCTTAGTGATAATGAAATATACAGTACTCAATTATTGGCTTTATTAACAACGCCGTGCAATTGATCTAAAAAAAAAAAAATCAAACTTATCCTGTCTTTTTTTTTGAGATGGAGTCTCACTCTGTCACCCAGAGGGACGATCTCAGCTCACTGCAACCTCTGCTTCGCAGGGTTCAAGCGATCATCCTGCCTCATCCTCCTGAGTAGCTGGAATTACAGGCACGCGCCTAATTTTTGTATTTTTAGTAGAGATGGGGTTTCGCCATGTTGGCCAGGCTGGTCTTAAACTCCTGACCTCAGGTGATCTGCCCACCTTGGCCACCCAAAGTGCTGGGATTACAGGCGTGAGCCACCGCACCCAGCCCTTACTCTTTCTATCTAATTGAGGCTTACATTCTGTTATCTCTCCATTCCCTGCAACCCTAGCCTCTGGTAATCACCATTCTACTCTCTGCTTCTATGAGTTCAATTGTTTTAAGTTACATTCAGATACTTGAGAACATGTGGTATTTGTGTTCCTGTATTTGGCTTATTTCACTGGGCATAATGTTCTCCACTTCCATTCATGTTGTCACAAATGACAGAATTTCTTTTTTAAGGCTAAATAGTATTCCATTGTGTGTGTGTGTGTATATACATGCACACACACACACAATGGAATACTATTATCTTTTAAATTTTGTATGCCTAATAATTCGTGGTTAAAGGACACGATAATAACTATTTTTGAGTACCCCACTGTGGAGACACGATTTCCTTTGATCCTTGCGGCAAAGTGTAAGGTAAGTGGCATCATGGTAGAACTGAAGATCAAAGAGACTGTCTAACTTGCTTAGGGCTACATAGACAAGTGGTGAAGCTAAACTCAGTCTAGGCATACTTAATAGTACACTGACATTAAATGTCTAGAAGTAAATACCAAAAACAAACTGCAAGTCTTCTCTATTTACCATACAGAGTATTCAAGTGAACTGCCATTTTTGCCTGGCTTGAAAGTTACTTTTCAAAAGAATGGGCTCATATACACACAGGCACACTCACACATACACAATGGAATACTATTTAGCCTTAAAAAGGCATATATATATATGTGTGTGTGTATAGATAATATATATAGATATATATGATATATATGATATATAGATAATATATATAGATATATATGACACATTTTCTTTATCCATTTATCCCTTAATGGACACTTAGGTTGATTCCATATCTTGGTAATTGTGAATAGCACTGCAATAAACATGAAAGTACAGACATCTCCTCAACATACTGATTTCAAATCTTCCCAGTAAATACCCAGAAATGATATTGCTGGATCATATAATTCTACTTTCAGATTTTTGAGAAACCTCCATACAATTTTCCATCATGTGTGTACTAATTTATGTTCCACCAACAGCGTACAAGCGTTCCCTTTTCTCCATTCTCGCCAACACTTGTTATCATAAAGGGAGGTTTGAGAGACCGTAAAACAAACCCCACCTCACAGTTTTGTTAGTGCAAGTTCTATTTGGCCTATATCCAACACTTAGCACACAGTAGGTGGCAAACATTTGTTGAATGGATGAATTCTCATTTTTCTCCATTTGTGGAAGCAGACACCTCAAAAAAAAATCTGAAAGAAAAGGTAAGGAAACAGTTCTATGAATGGGGTTAATTTACTCTCCTAGCATTCACTTATTGGGAAAAAAAATTAACAGCAATTTCTAGAGACCCTCTGGTCTCTGAGGGAGACCCTCCTTGGAGAACAAGAAAACGCACTAGAGAGTGGGAGCATCCCCAGGCTGAAGCACACCCAGGACATCACATGTCAAAGTGTCCTCTCTGGCCTGGGGTCCCCGCGAGTCTGGGAAACGAGTGGCTGGCAAGGGAGGGCAGGCTGGGGCGGCAGAGAAGGCCCCTGGCGCAGGGGGCGCAGACCTCGCTGCGCTGCGCGCTCTACCGCCGGGCTCGCAGCGCTTGGCTCAGCGCTTGCGCCTCCCTCAGCTCTGTCCTCCGCCCCCCTTCGCCCTCCCCCTTTCCCTCCCTTTCTCCTCCTCCTCCTGCTGCCGCGGCCGCTGCCAGACTTCGCCAGATCAGACCCACGGGGCTGCCCTCCCCTGCGCACTCCCCTCGCTGCCCGGGCCCGGAGCGCAGCGCGGCCGCGCAGGTAGGAGCCCCTGACGGGGTATCGCCCCGAGCGAGCCCAGTGATCACGGGGCCGCGCGCGGGAGAGTGAGTGAGGTGGGGTGACCTGAGGGGTGCTGAGTACTCGAGAACTGCCCTGGACTGTGCAGGGTGTCTCGGGCAGAGAGGGAGGTGGAGGTGTGCAGCCTCGGAATGCGATCTGTCAGCAAGTGCGAGCACTCGGGTGACATCTGTTGGGATGGGCATGTGTGTGCGCGCCCACAACCAGCCGGCAGGGCTTTGCCCATAAACGTGGTTTTGAAAGTTTAGGGGACCAGTGTGCGAGATTTAAGCCGCACCTGGATTCCACAGGAGCTGGTCAGAAGCTGGGACGGTGAGCACCTCCGCGTTAGCTTGCTGTTAAGAAAGGGGACCTCATCTCCCTCCCGCGCCAGGCCGCCCGCCAGAAACTGGTACCTCGGGTGGCGGTGCGATCCCTGGTTCCGCTCCTAGGCAGCCTGATACCGAAGGTAGCATGTCGGAGACCCAGAGACTAATAAGACAAAAGAGAAGCACTCGCTTTGGGCTGCCCCTCCACACAACCTGGGACTTTTAAACAAAGCTGTGCGCAGAGAAAGGCGTGGAAATGCCACTTTGAGAGGTTGTGCTGGGGGATGTGAGAAGCTCTGAGAGATGTGAGAAGGTCTAGTGTTCTACTGGAACTGGGAGATCGCTCTCTGAATTTTGTATTGTTATTTTGTTTAAAAAATGAAAAGCCTGAGGCCAAGGCAATTCATATTGGCTCGCAGGTATTTTTGCTGATCTGTGCGAGGAACTTTGCTAGCTCAAGGTGAGCATACTGGGAAAGCCTTAACGTTCTAGAGAATAGAGTTTTGCAGCCCCACCTCCATCCCTGAGGGTGTGGGATTGGGGGGCAGGAAATGCACCGTCCCCTTTGAAATGTACTGTTTTTTCCTTTCGACCCCCTCTTTCTGCAGCCTGGTTTGTAGGTGCAATATAAAATGCACGCTGAATGTCTTTTGTATGTAAACAGCGTAGCAGGATGGAGTAACGTGAAATGCACTTCTGCAGCAGTTTTTACGTCTTTGCTGCCTTGTTCGTTGGCTACCGAGAATGTTCAGGAGGGGGAGGGGAGATGAGAAAGCAGATTGGAAGTTGAGTATGGTGGAGCCTCAGCCTCTCCCACCCTCCCTTCCTCGCTTGTGTTCACTGCTAAAGTTTTGTTACTTTCCCCGCAGCAGATACTAAACATCAGTTTGTCCTGTATTTTCTTTGAGATTCACAATGTTGAAAGCCCTTTTCCTAACTATGCTGACTCTGGCGCTCGTCAAGTCACAGGACACCGAAGAAACCATCACGTACACGGTAAGGGGTGATGGAATTTGAAATAAGTACGGTTCAGCGGGATTCTGTGACCAAAAAAAAAAAGATTTTACACACCCCTGCCAGTGTATTTGGCCTATACTGTGCGGAGGGTGATAAATTAAACAACACTTTATTCATGCTTCATATCTAAGATTCGTTGTAAATTGCCCCCTTGATCCTTTCAAAAGTTCACTGGGCTCACCACCTAAGATAGGGACCAACATGTAATCATTTGTGCAAGGCTAAAAATGGGATCCGTTTAAAAACTAAAACCAAAGAAAGTTACATATTTCCAAAACATTCAACAAATTAATGGGTGTAAGGAACTGGAAAACCTGGATTCCTACCACATGCAGATAAAACCAATACGTGCAGAATAAGACTCAAGTCAAGTAAGAACATTAAACACCATAAAGACACATGGCCTCCTTTGTGTACATGACAGACATTCTCATGTAAGTGGCCTTTATTGAATTTATAAAGGCTGTATATTCATTCTTTTTTGTATAACTGTAATTCTAATAAATAAAAGCAGACACACTTTATGTGTTACCAGGATGCATATTGGCTAAAGTGGTTTTCAAACATAATGTGTGCAACTCTGTTTTGCATTTTCTAATTAGCATCTCTGATATTTCCAAGTAATATTTGATTAGTTAATTGCATAGGTGTAACCAATGTTTAATAAAATATTAAAAAGATCATCTGGCCCCTCCCACTGCTACAAATAGCTGTGGTGAGAACAGAGAAGGACAGTACTGACTTCACTTCTGGTGAGTTTGTTTGCACCTCTGTTTTGTGTTTTCTTGTCTTTAATCAGTGTGAGGCAAATGACATTTGTCCTGGATAGGAATATGAAAAACACATTTTTCTACTGCTCCCAGTTTAAAATTAAGTAATCCTACTGGAAAGAATGTGAAAAATTTCTGAAAAGAAAACTCTTAAAAATGAACTAATGTCAATTACTGATAATAAACATTATCTCACTTTTTGGTACCACATTATCCCTAGAATGTTAGTATTCATCTGGCAAATGTTCCTTTCTGTTGTTCAGATCCACTATAAATAAAATAGCTTAATACAAATATTTTGTTAACTTCATGTTAAATGCAGTTGCTTCCTCTGCTGAAGATAAATAAAGCAAGAAAAATGAAGGCATGTGCTGTTTATCTTAAGATGAAAATGTTTTGTTATTCAGACTAAACTTACTGCCTTCTCATGGAGCTAAAATTAAATTCACTACCCACTTTTATAATAATCTCATAAAAGATTTTACTTCTTTTCCAATTGCTTATCTTCTGTGCCCTTCCCTTTGCTAATCACCTAAATCTTACTCATTTTTACCAGAGAAGGTTCCCTGTGGCTTAAACATGGTAGTTTTAAGACCACTAACTAAGGTTCATTATTATTGTAACAAATTTTCCAGATATGTTACCCCTTTGTGCTAAGATTGGGCCTATTCTCCTTTAAATTTTATATGCCTAATAAGTCATGGTTAAAGGACAAGATAATAACTATTTTTGAGTACCCCGCTGTGGAGACACGATCTCCTTTGATCCTTGCGGCAATGTGTAAGGTAAGTGGCATCTCTTCCTTCTACTAGTGGTAGAACTGAAGATCTGAGAGACTGTCTAACTTGCTTAGGGCTACATAGCCAAGTGGTGAAGCTAAACTCAGTCTAGGCATACTTAATAGTACACTGACATTAAATGTCTAGAAGTAAATACTAAACAAACTGCAAGTCTTCTCTATTTACCATACAAATTATTCAAGTGAACTGCCATTTTTGCCTCGCTTGAAAGATACTCTTCAGAAGAATGGGCTCCACAAAATAGCCTCAAGTCCTCTTCCATATTAAAGATGGTGTCCATTCAGCTATTTACTCAACAAGTATCTGCATAAGCAATTCTCAACACTATTAAAATAATTTATTTGTTTACTAAGAAAATTCAGCCCCCTCTTGGAGAATTTACCCTGGGAAGACAGTGCTGAAAACTACAAAGTTCCTAAGCAAGTACAAATGATACTGTTATACAGATTATACAAATTGCCAAGGAAATAGAAAAGCAAGGAGGTGATTAATGTTGGTGCCGGCATATTAGAGGAGACAGAACTCTGTGCTGGTTCTTGAAGGAAGTGATGACCTCGGTTGGATTGATCTAGAAAGGCTAAAGAGGCACCTGAGTCAGAGAGTGGCATAATCAAAAGCTAGAGCCGAAAGCACCTGAGACCAATCCAGGTGGGGATAAGGTCAGATCAGCTGGAAGTGGGTAGTGGAAAGAACCCAGAGATGGTGATGATGAGAGACCTGGAGGTCACCGTGAGGTCTCAGAGAGAGGAGCAACATAACCAAGAGCACAAGAAAGACCATCATGGGGTCTGTATGCAGCATGTAGAGATACGGGGCCTTGCCTACTCACGGGCCAGCAGAAGACTTACATCTACATGGTAGATGTAGAAATGGACACAAAGCAGAGATGGAAGGAAAATAAGTGGAGATTCAGCACTGATGTTAAAATGGAATCCTGGGTTTCAAGAAAGGTGCTGGTACCTTGAACACTGTTTGGGAAACAAGAAAAAAATTATTCTGAGAGACAAAGTGAATTTAGTTCTCACTCCAGTAAGTTTCAGACATCAGTAAAATATCTAAATGGATCTCTGGGCTTCCATTCAGCTATTTCCTTGTCAAGCATCCATTGTATACATAAGCAGCTCTCAGTTATATTAAAAGAATTTAAGTTTATTTGTTTGTTTACTCCACTTTTGCTCAGTCCTTCCTTAGGCTTCTTCCTCACAGTGACTTTCCCAAGTGAGCGTCTGATCAGATTGCTTTCTGAGCTTAAAAATTCTTCAGAGGCCTCTTATTGCCTATACCTACATTTCTCAAGAAGTAGTTCCTAGACAACCTGTATGGGAATCACCTGGGATACTTGCTAAGCATTTAGATTCCAGGCCCCCTACCCAGACCTACAGAATCAAATCCTTTGGGTGGGCCCAGGAATCTTCATTTTAACAAGCACCCTGAGTGATCCTTAGACACAATAAAGCTTGAGATTCATTGACCTTCAGGGTAGAATTCAGGCTTCCATTCCTAAAGAAAGGCTTTCTTGATTTGGCTCTGCCTACCTCTGTAACCTCGTCCTCCACCTACCCAGAACTCCTTGCAGCTCCTTCCCTTTTCAACAATTTTATGCCTTTGTCACAATAGCCTGTCTTCCTAGAATTCCCACATTCATCTGGAAAAATCCTGCTCATCCTGTAAAGCCTGATTCACTGTCACCTCCTCTGTCAAGCCTTCCCTTCTGCCCTGCCATGCTCACCCATGCCCCGGAGCAGAGTCCATCACTCCTTCCCGTGTACACTTGTAGAAGGCACCTGCCACCTTGCTGCAACTTGTCTACCTATCTGTCTCCTCTTCTGGTCTTTGAGCTGGTTGAGGACAGGGACAAAGTCTGCATCATCTTTGCATCCCCAGGCCCTAAAACTGCCTGGTTTCAGAAGGTGCTCCATAGGCTGTTTGTTCAGTGGGTGAACTAGAGAGGAGACTGAAGCTGGGAACTGCTAGGAGGAACACATTTGTTCCCTACGAACTGAAGCTAGGGAACAGGCCAGGGTGTGAGATGGAGGTAAGAATGGTAAAGAAAGCTAGGTGCTTGCATGCTGCAAGAGGATTTAGAGAGAGAGAGAGGAGCCCAGCACTGGTGGGGGCGGGGGTGGGGCGGGGGAGAGGGCAAGGAAAGAGAGAGAATTTGGTCTTTTTTTTTTTTCACATTTACAATGTGGGAAAAAGGCAAATTAATAAAGAGCAGTCAGAGAAGTTGGAGAAGATTAGTCTCAAAACAGAAAAGAAGATGGTACTGGGCAACTGTACCAAAAACAACAGAAGAGTTTAGGCAGCTGATGATTGAGAATGGACCCCTGAAGTTGTCCAATGCACAGAGTTGTCTTTTAAAAAAAAAGCGATAGAATGTTAAACCACCCATCTCATCATATATCTAGGACTTTAGCGCAAGGATTGTTGCCGTAAGAATGAAGCTTCTAGAGTGATTTCTTAGGGAATGGACACACCAATTAACTGTCTCCTGGCCCCACCTTTGATGTTTTCTTTGCAGCAATGCACTGACGGATATGAGTGGGATCCTGTGAGACAGCAATGCAAAGGTGAGCCAGCTTCAAAACTTCCCATGTGATCATTGCCTTCTGTCTCCATCTCTTGTGTCACTCTTCCTATCCTGTCTGTGTTATACCAAAAAGGCATGAGCATTATATTTACATGTTCGATTTTTCCCTCTTAGAAGATTCCTGACTTATTTTATTACTGACCACAGATATTGATGAATGTGACATTGTCCCAGACGCTTGTAAAGGTGGAATGAAATGCGTCAACCACTATGGAGGATACCTCTGCCTTCCGAAAACAGCCCAGATTATTGTCAATAATGAACAGCCTCAGCAGGAAACACCACCAGCAGAAGGAACCTCAGGGGCAACCACCGGAGTTGTAGCTGCCAGCAGCATGGCAACCAGTGGAGTGTTGCCCGGGGGTGGTTTTGTGGCCAGTGCTGCTGCAGTCGCAGGCCCTGAAGTGCAGGCTGGCCGAAATAACTTTGTCATCCGGCGGAACCCAGCTGACCCTCAGCGCATTCCCTCCAACCCTTCCCACCGTATCCAATGTGCAGCAGGCTACGAGCAAAGCGAACACAACGTGTGCCAAGGTAGGAATAACTTATTTTCCTAACCATCGAAAGCTTTTGCCCAAGTGCACCTCGTGGTGAGGATGATAATAATTCACATTTTTTTAAATTTATTATTATTATTATTATTATACTTTAAGTTCTAGGGTACATGTGCATAACGTGCAGGTTTGTTACATATGTATACTTGTGCCATGTTGCTGTG
>NW_012105564.1:649619-713101 GCF_000951045.1 Mandrillus leucophaeus
TTATTATTATTATACTTTAAGTTCTAGGGTACATGTGCATAACGTGCAGGTTTGTTACATATGTATACTTGTGCCATGTTGCTGTGCTGCTCCCATCAACTCGTCAGCACCCATCAACTCATCATTTACATCAGGTATAACTCCCAATGCAATCCCTCCCCCCTCCCCCCTCCAATAATTCACATTTATTAAGGACTTCCCGCATGCCAGACATCATGCTAAGTGCTTTGTCTGCATTATCATATTTAATCATCACAATATTCCTAAAGGGTAGTTGCTGTAGATGTCATCATTGTTTTACAAATGGGAAACTGTGGCTTAGAAAGTTCATCAGTGGTTCCCAACCCTAGCTGCCCATATTTAGAGTTACTTGGGAACCTTTAAAACTTCTCGATGGCCAAGCTACACCCCAGCCCAGTTAAATCACAGTCTCTGAGGGTGGGTTCCAGGCATCGGCTTTTTTTTCAGTTCCTCATGTGCGGCCAAGTTTGAGAACCAGACGTCACACAGGTGCTAAGTGCAGAGCTGACCTTCCAACGCAGGAAGGCAGGTGCCAAAGTCACAGCTGGCAAAAGTTGCTGTCAGGTTATTCATTGGGAATTTGAAATTATGCTGTCAAGCTACTCCACAGATGTACCCCTTTGGTTTCTCAAGTTTCTTTTCATCGTACTTGCCACAGACTTACTTTCCTCATTCAGGAATAAAGAAATGGGGCTCCTGCTTCTCATTACCTTGGAGAGACTCTCCCCCACTCACATTTGTATCTCTTTTAAAGCTCTCATTTGACCACATTTCACTTATATCACTTGCACCATGGCATCATCTGCCTAGGTTTTTCTGTTTATTTTCACAGAGCATACACATCACTGTGTATTCTAGAAACAGCTGTAAGCTCATACTAGCAAAGTGATAAGAATCTGGGGCTTTGAAGACATGTAGGATATTAGCTAACTGAACTGTGCTAAGAGATTGTTTCCCTTTCCTTCTTAGCAAACCGTTTCAGAGCAGCCTGGTGTGGAGATTGTGTTCCTGAAATGGGGCCATAGGAGCCTCCAGACAGAGGCTGACTAGGTAGACCCCATAGTGCAGAACTCCATGTCACCACCACATACATGTATGGCACACGTGAGCCAATGGAAAGGGTCCAGGAGTTCTCACTTTCTAACTGGTCATATGTGAGGAAGAGAGCACCTTCCTCCCTTAACACCAAGGGTTTCAATAGAGACCACTGAGCTGCTACATTAAATGAAAGATGCATTTTCTTGTGCCCTGGGTTGGGGTTGTGGCCCCTTATTCACCCGTGTTTAGTTTTATCTTCTGTATAAAAGATACTCGAATTTAAATGGCTTTAAAATGAAGCAAGGGGCTGGGCATGGTGGCTTACACCTGTAATCCCAGCACTTTGGGAGGTTGAAGCGGGCTGTTCACCTGAGGTCAGGAGTTCGAGATCAGCCTGGCCAACATGGCAAAACCCCATCTCTACTAAAAATACAAAAATTCTCTATGAATGGTGGCACATGCCTGTAGTCTCAGCTACTGGAGAGGCTGAAGCAGGAGAATCGCTTGAACCTGGGAGGTGGAGGTTGCAGTGAGCCGAGATCACGCCACTGCACTCCCGCCTGGACAACAGAGTGAGACTCTGTCTCAAAAAGCAAAAAAAAATGAAGTAAGGAAACTTGTCATGCTCTAACTTATTTATTTCATATTTTGTTTGTAAGTTTTAAGTACCCCACATCAAGACCTAACCCATGTTGTGATGGTGTCACTTTTCAGAGGGTGCATGGTATTAGCATCTGTTTTGTGTTACTGTCATGAGTCAGAATTCCAGTATTGATGATGAATGCTTCAGCATCTGCTTGATATTCTGATATTGAATTTAAGGATTATGTCAAGGAGATAAAACGATGAGGTTATTCTTATACATGTATTTGGGTTAATACTGATAAAAAAAATCTTGAGTTTATTTAAGATACACCAGCTTTTAATTGTGTTATTTAGTTATATAACTAGACTGGAAAGTTTGGTGGTATTTTTCCCAAAATCAAAAAATTTTGCTGAAAAATTCTTAAGTATCAACTTTTATATACTGAATTATTTTGAATACTTTAGATGTATATTTTAATGGTACTTGGGAGAAAAAAAAAAACAGATAAATGAATGAGTCATTTCCCAAAGTAGTTTGTAGACCGTCATTGATATTTATGGTTGAATTCAAGAACAATGCCCAGAACTAAATGAAGAGGTCCTAGAATAAAATATATTCAAGACTTACAACATGCATTGGTTATGGCAGAAACTGTACTGTGATTAATGAGAATAAAATCCTATTTAACTTTTCTCAAAAATATTTAGACTACCTAACTAAGTTACGTTTCACATAGTAAAACATTTATAGTTCTTACTTCTTTGGGCATTTTTTTTAGTTATAAGCAGACTATTAAGTGCCTTGCTTATGGAATATGCTAAATACATACCTGTTGACTGTGCGCACACAGGCTATTTCCAACCCAAATTGTTCTGTGTAATGCAGCCAGTTTCTAAAATTTGGGATTGGTGTCTATACCATTGAAAGCAGGGTTAAAAGTTTTTTGGAAGGCCTAAGGCTTAAGTTGGATTTCTTCCCACCTCACAATTTTGCAAAGTGCCCATAAATGTGGATTTACTTAATTGTTGATAAAAGGGGGTTATTTCATATGATAACAACAGGATAATCTGTCTAGGGAATTTGACTAACATAAGTCGAGTCACACTTGTGCCCGTTTCTTATTGAGCTAATCAAACATGCAGTCCAGCTTCTTCTAATTGCCTGCAGATGTATGACATTCTCATTCCAGGCCAGCAGCACAAAATAATGTTTTATAACCAATGTGGAAGTATGGGGACCTCTGTTTAGAACAATAATGTGCTCCAAGGACCTATATTATTGACATCATCATGGAGTTTGAGGAGTCTTCTGTTTTAATAAAGATCTCCACTCCCTTTTAAATGTTGCATATTTATGCCCAGTAATCCAGACACATTTCCTATGGTCCACTGGATAGAATAAATGAATCTTACAGATGAGTCTTATTTGCATAAAAATTATTTGTTTTCCGTGTATATTTTTCAGCAGGTATAGTTTATCATTATATAACCTAAAACTGAGGACATTTTAAATGTAAGAACTGCAATCTGTACTGTGCTTCAGTCTTCAAATCAAATGTGCCTTTGAATGCACTATACCAGTCACAGATGGCTTCTAACTAATTTAAATAATACCACTAGATATTTTAAATGTACACTATTTTATAAATATATATTTTAAATAGCTGTCCATTTAACTGTTGAGTGAAAACATGATATTTTTACTCCTCGTCATGTATTTTTTGGGGGGTTTTCAGCTCTGTACAAAAACAAGGAGTTCGAAATGCAACGTAACATTCAAAGATCAGGTCATAGTGAGCAGGTGTTTTTCAGGTTTTTTGCTAAATGAGGATCATGCTGTGGGAACCAGTAACACTGAGAGTTTCCCATGACTGACATTATTCTTGGCATCTATAAAATGAAGATCATTTCAGTGTTACATACCTGGAGCCATGTATAGATAGAGTTTTCGAAATTAATTGTTTCCATGAGAGACCATCTGCCTCAAAGACAACAGGTACTCATCTACACCAAAAAGAAGTTGAATGAATGGGGAATATATTATAACCTGTTGATGGCTTGCCTTTAGTTTTCTACACCTTTACTGCATAGTCTCTATACAATCTTTCTCTTTTTTTTGAGACAGAGTCTCACACTGTTACCCAGGCTGGAGTGCAGTGATGCTATCTTGGCTCACTGCAACTTCCGCCTTCTGGGTTTAAGCAATTCTTGTGCCTCAGTCTCCCGAGTAGCTGTGACTACAGGCGTGTACCATCACACCCTGTTAATTTTTATATTTTTAATAGAGACAGGGTTTCACCATGTTGGCCAGGCTAGTCTCCAGCTCCTGACCTCAGGTGATCTACCCACCTCAGCCTCCCAAAGTGCTGGGGTTACAGGCCTGAGCCACTGTGTCTGGTAATAGTCTCTATATAATCTTTCTAAAGGAGATGGAGTTAGAAATTACTAGACAACGTTGAGAAAGGATTTTTTTAAATCATATATAACTTTCTAAGACTTCCATTCCTGTATTTAAAAAAATGAAAAAAAAAAGTCATTTGGGAACTGACAAGAAAGAGAAAGCATTGATTGCCCTAATTGAAGAAACTTGTTTGTTTAATTGAACTTTAAAAAAATTAAAACACCGGGCATTTTGCATAGCTGGTAATTAAGCCACTACTAAACTCTGTTAGGACTTACAGGCATGACTACTAACTTGGTAAAGAAACTGTGCCATCAAGAAGTGAACTCAGTACGAATGCCCAATAAAGTTGATTGTAAAACCAAATCGAGTACAGTACCTGGCTTATACTGTATAAAGTATCACTGAGAAATATGAAAAAAACATACCCTAGGGTTTCCACCATCTCTGTCTACCAGGACTTTCCGGTTTCAAAACCAAAAGCTCCATGTTCCTGGAAATGCCTTCGTCCCAGGCAAATAGGATGGTTGAGCCCCTAGCATACCCACATAGCCAAATCGCCTGCACCTCACAGACAAGAGTGAAGAAGTCCTAACATTAGAGCCATTTTTTCAGGTTGAGGCATTGCTTGTCCAGTGAGACTATTTTTACAATTTGTTTTGTACTTTCAAAAGACAAACTGCATTGATTTTTAAGTAGTTGGACAGAGTCTTTCTTTGCAGTTGTCGGGATCCCATTTGCCAGTTTGCCAATGAGCAGGTTTCTACATTGTTTTAGATGTTTTAAGTGTAGGATAACTGGACATTAGAACCTGCACACTTAGTTATGTGTCAATTGTGTCATACCATGGGAAAGTTAGCAATCTTTTCACATTCCCACATGGAAAAAATTTCACCACACAGCCAAATTAAATACTATGTTTCACCTATAAATTTTTCAGTTTGCTAAAATGTTTTTTTCCCTCAACTTTCAGCTATATTTTCAATCATTTTATTTTATCATTATTACATGTGATACAGGACTGATTAGAACACTAAAAAATACATATTTGCCTCCTGTAAAGTCTAAAGGAACCAATTACAGTGTACATAGGGTTAAAATTTAAAAACCTCTATAGTCTTAGGGATCATCCATTCTATTCTACACATTTCTTTATAAACATAAGGGTAACTAAACTACTCTTTTGAAAAGGAAAGAAGTTATTATCTGTACATCTACATTTGCAAAGAGGAACTTGAAGTAACATATACAGCTTCTCAGATGCTAGGGATATCTTTCTTTGACTTCTTTCATTTTAAACTTAAATGATCTCATATCCAGAAGAGAATTAGAAAATCATAGTGTAACCAAGTGGCTTAGATACCTGACATTGTCATTACCAAACAGCTTTCAAACACTGCCCCTTTTGTTGATTCTCATTAATGTCATTAGGGTTGCTGGCTGCATGGGTTAGTTTGTGAGGAAATGCCTAATTATTCTTCCATATGATTATACAGCCCAGTGAAGACCTGTGATCTCAGAAAATAGATATGTTGCAAAAGGAAGACTATAATTGAGTAAATCATGATGTTAACCTTAAAAAAAAGTATGTCAAGCAGTAAGAAAAATGGGCATTTAGCCTGCTTACAGTTCTTCATTGTTTTTGGTTGTTAATTACCTCAAGTACCTGAAAATTCTCTAAAGTTATATAAATGGATAAGAGTTGAGTTTACAGGGCAGACTTAATTATTTTTCAAATAAGCCGATACAGTGTATAGAAGTGATTGATTTATTCCTTAAAAAAAAAAAATCTAGCATTGTTTCATAATTTACTTTTCAATATACTGCAGCCATTGAATTTCTAGTCAATTTATGTCATTTTACTATGCATTCGTGAACAGTATTTATATGTATCTGATTCATACACAGTCAGAAAGTGTTCTTAAAATTCCTTCATAAAAATTGAATGACAACCGTTTGAGGTGGAAGGATACAAGAGGTCAGTATGATCACTCTCCTGCAGCAAGACTGTGCTACGCACCTCCCTAATTCAGTGGTTCTCAAAGTGTAGTCCCTAGACCAGATGCATCAAGCATCATCGGGTAACTTACTAGAAAAGCAAATTTCCCAGGTCCCATCCCAGATCGACTGAATCAGAAACTCTGGGGCCAGGCCCAGCAATCTGGTTCTGGGATTATATTGTCTTAACAATATATTATATAACATATGTTGTTATAATAAGACAATTAAATATATTGTTATAACAATATAACTACATATAGTTATATAACATATAACTATATATTGTTTTAACAATCCCATAATATTGATGCCTCCTCAAGTCTGAGAACCAATGCCTTAACTTAATCTTAACTTCTGCTATATTAATCAGAGGGCAGGGTCAGAATACTTCACATGGGATATGGGAAGCAGTGAAAAAAAACATCAAAAATATACATTCTACCTCTAGGGTAACTTAGTATTTCTATTTTACTTTTCTCACTCTTATTACTGTCATCGTCAGTACTCTGATTCCTAAACATGGGTGGCCATGAGTCCTGATTAAGACTGTATCCCCGAACCAACGATATGATGTATGCAATCTAAAGGAAAAGGGGACCTATTAACAAGAAAACAGGATACACATCTCTATAAAACCTACAAATATGCAATCATATAACTATTCTTAAATTGTCAGTAGGTGAGACTAATTTTTGTTCTGGCTATGGCAATGACGGGTGCTAAGTGATACCTATATCTTTTATAAGGCTCCTCCTTAAGTTCACAGCACAAACTTGTGAGATGAGGCAATGCTGTTTGGCGGTTCAGTTTGTGTAGAACCACAAAAGAGAAGGAGATTGACTCTGACTTTGACTGTAAAGCATCCTTCAGTCACCAAAGTGATATGAGATCCTTTCAATATCAGATGCACAGCTAACCATCTCTTTCCATTTAGACTCTGTGAATATCAGATATTTGAAGAATATTCACATAAGCATCTTCTTTCAATTTAAACTTTATCAGAAATTTACTTCCTATCAAAGACGAGGAGATTCTTTTTAAGACTAGTTAACACTTAATCTGTGGAATGAATTTCCTCCTCCCTATTGAAGCAAGAAGAAGTAGATTAGAGTAGAATTGCAAGCCCGGGTAACTTCAGGAAAGTGCACTGGTACTGGCTCATTATTTATTTCTCCAGCAGGAAGTCTCAAGCTATATTCCCTGAAATCAACAAGTTGCCCCGTTTTGTAAGGATTGCCTTTTCACGTGTTGAATTGCTGGCACAATTTTATTCTTTGAAACCGAAGAATAAACAAAAATTTTCCCAATGTGTTAGATTTTGCACAAATGTACAAATAAGTAATTCACACCGCATCTGAAATTCATTAGCATGTTGCTTTTTCCAGGAGGTAATTGCAAATTGCACACTCAAAATAAAACTGATCAAGAAAACTGCATTTCAAATATTGGCAAAAGAAAATGCTGTCATTGCAGAAATTTAAAAAGAATTGCAGGTTTGTAGTTTAAACTGAAATGATTTGTAAACATTTAATAAAAATGAAGTGAATAAATGACATGAAAGGAAGGCCGAATGCCGAGCTATTAGCATAACTACAGTTTAAAAGAAGAAACAGTTAATCAATGCATATAAACGTATACTAAACAGACTAAAAAGCTTGAGATTTGCACTAAGTCAAATTTTAAAACTTCAACTACCTTTCAAATGATTGCACATCTATCCCAGTCCAAGGTAACTAGGCAGTATTGCAAGTGAAATTGATAAAATGGAACACAAAACCATTCCATTCCATTAGAGTTCAGTGAATTCAGTCAAGTTTGAGAATCACTTTCTGTTGTAGCTTAATAGAGTCAAAGTAGAAGGAAGGAATGCTCATAGTCCTTAGGGAATTTGTCATAACTGTCCCATGAGTTATCAAATAACAATAAAAGAAACAAACAACAGTTCAATAAAGTAAAATGGGACATCACTAGAAGTACATGATGAATTGCCAAAAGAAGATGTAAAACTAGTATGTGACACAGGTAGCACCACAAGTTACTAAAATACATATTTGGACAGAAGAAAACGTGTTCTCAGAAATGTGGTTAAGGACAAAAGTCCGTTTCCTCCCTGGAATGGGGCATTTGGGAGAGAATGATGAGGAGACATTAGGAAATTTGACAAGGAAATTAACATCCAAACATCAGAAGAAGTAATCATACCTTAGCTGCACAGAACAAAAGAGAAGCATTGTATCATGTCCACATTCCATCTGTCCTAGAATGATTTCCCAGGAGAGGTCCCCAGAAACAGTGTGCTTCTGACTGGAATGCTAGCAAGATAAGGTGGGGAAGAAAACCAAGTCAGAAAGAACAATCAGTGAACCACTCTGCAGAGCAAACATCTATGACTGGTTCCATCTTCAGTAACTCCACCAAAATGCTGATGAGTTCATCTTGCTCTGTCTAAACATATTCCAGAACTGCATTCTGTTTTACTTATTATTGAATAAGCAATCAGTAGATGTTGTTCGTATAAATGAATAGATTTTAATCATAGGAGAACTCAGACTTAAACCATCCTTGAAAATAAGTTATCAAGTACCACGTGTGTATAAGGTATATTTCCCAACTATAAATGTTATATAATATTAGTGTGGTCCATGAGTAATTTTCGAAAGAGACTGTTCTGTCCCTTTAACACGGAGGTCTCAGATACCTTGTCTCCGTTTTAAGCTTATGCTACTTGAAAGAAGGATTCATAAAACCTATTCTTTATATCCTGGATTACTAGGTTTTCCATAAATATTAGTGACTAAACAGGTTGATGTTATTCCTAGAGCAAGACTAGTAATTGGGAACACTAGAATTATTTTTTATTTCCCAATAAGCCATTTAACCAGGGAATGCATTTCTGTATCAAATATATCCTTCCTCAGAAATCTCATGGTGAATAAAATGAAAATACACTTTGTTTGGGAAAGTGTTAATATTTATGATACTTGAGGTCAGATAATCATAAGGCTGAAAAGTAGTTTTGTTTTTATAATTTTATTTTTAATTGAAAAATATATATGGGGTGCAATGTGATGTTTTGATGTATATATACACCATGGGATGATTAAATCAAGCTAATTAACATAACCATTACTTCACTTGTTTTTTGCAGTGTGAATATTTAAAATCTACTTGCTTAGCAGTTTTGAAATATACACATTATTATTAACTATAGTCACCATGCTGTGCAACAGATTTCAAAATCTTCCTGTTTCACTGAAACTTTGTACCCTTTGACTAACATCTCCCCATCTCCCTCCATTCCCACCCTCAGCCTCTGGTAACCACATTTTTCCCTCTACTTCTATGAGTTTGAGTTTTTCAGATTTCACATTTAAGTGAGATCATGCTGTATTTGTCTTTCTGTAAGGCTAGAAAACATTGATGTGAGCTCTCTGATACTGTGAAGAAACTCAAGGCTTTTGATGAACTTCTGTAAAATAACATGAAGGAAGAAGGACTCTGAGCAATCCATCTTATCTTGGACATTTCCCTGGCTAAAAATTATCCTTCTCAAATCTGTTTTTAGAATCCAAGAAAGTCACTTAGTTGGGTACAGGTGATTTAAAAGAAGAGTTTTCTGATCTTGTCGCAAAGTAGAGAAGCTCGAGGGAGCTAGATAAGTGAGAAGGAAAAGTCATAGTTCTCAGGAACCCAGGAAGAAAGAACAGAGTTTACTGAGAGCCCATTGAGAACTGATAACTAGCTGAGACTTGAACTGTTGGTGAAATAAGAGTGAAGTAGGGAAGGGAATCCAAGACAGCCATAAAAATTGCATGTGCTTTTACATGTGCCTAGTTAAAATGAGAATCATGACAGGAGCTGGAACTGCATATAGTTAAATCGTTGTGGGGAAAGTGGTGAAATAAGTTTTCACTCTGAACAGCTTTGTGTGTTGTGAGGAATCAAATCCTATTCCCTTGAGTGAAGCCACAGAACACAATCCAAAGTGGGAAACAACTCTTGGGGTCCAACTCACTGCCCATCTTGCAGACCAAGTCTGTCACAACCCGGGTTACGGAAGAATTTTTACTCAATGATGACGTTAGATTTCCCTTGTGAAATATTTTGCAGCAAAGCCCTCCTCTTGTACATACATTCACACCAGCATCCCATTAAATGAACATCTATACTATTTTCTGAAAACTTATGTATCCCAGTATTTTCTAATATACCAAAATTACAAAGGGCAGTATAAGTCTGTTTTTCAGAGTTTGCTGTTGAATCCTCAGAACTGTATTTTTACAATTTGTAAATGTGTGATATCAAAAGATCCCACTTCTAAAAAAGAAAAGAATATCCCAAGAGAAATAACTAAAAGACACTTTAGAAACCTGCCTATGCAGGCTAAATACCCCTTTTCTTGCCTAGTTTATTCTAGCTATTTATGCAACACACGTGCACACATACAGATACCTATTCAAGTACATGCCTATACACATGCATCTGTACAAACATGTGCACACACCATTATTTTCAGTAGGAAGGTACCATGTACCAAAATGAAACTGATCAAAGTTGATGATGCTTCTGAAATAACTGAATGCAGAGAGAGGTTTCCTCTCATTTTTCTGGTAACATTAACACTGGAAACTGCTTTCTGAATACATGTGTCTACCTATCACAAGAGAACAGGACACCTTCAACACTTCCTACACTTTTTGCTGAACAGAGAATTGTGTTCGATGGATTAAATAGAAAGGGTTGACAAAAAAGAAGTGAAGATGCTGAGGTATAACCTCTGAGGCTTTGTCATCATATACTTCTGCAGCATGATGATCACTTCATTACTAATCTTTCTCAGAGATGAGCCTGGATTTCATCCTGACCCATTATTTTATATTGAACAACTTAATTTTTGGCAAAATTGACATTTTTAATGAACTGTCGTTTAAGATGGATTCAAAAATGACTTATCTGGGACTGACACTGAATCTCCAAGCTTTTTCATTCTTCAGACTTTGGTAAATTGTATAGTCAGGAAGTAGTCTGGAATACAACTCCACTCAACAAGCAAGGCAGAAAATTCCAGTCATTCATGATGAATTAAACTTTGCAGTAAAAGCTGTGGGCACCTTTTGTTAAAACAGTTCATGACCTGGAATATCAGAAGAATCTTAATCCAGGGAGGGAGCCAGAGAAAAAGTCCTCCCATACAAGCTGGTGAAAATGACGGGTTTTGGCCAGGCATGGTGGCTCACGCTTGTAATCCCAGCACTTAGGGAGGCTGAGGCAGGCAGATCACTTGAGGTTAGGAGTTTAAGACCAGTCTGGCCAACACGGTGAAACCCCGTCCCTACTAAAAATACAAAAATTAGCCGGGGGTGATGGCACATGCCTGTAATCCCACCTACTCAGGAGGCTGAGGCAGGAGAATCGTTTGAACCCGGGAAGCAGAGGTTGCAGTGAGCCAAGATCGCACACTGCACTCCAGCCTGGGCAACAAGAGCAAAACTCTGTCACACACACACGAAAAAGAATTATTGGAAAATCTGTTTATAGTTTCCAAGTCAGAAACAGGCAGACTTTATACATTACCAAAAGTATTATGAACTTATTATGAAATTTTCTTAGTAAAATACATGGTTTCTGGTTTCAGATTAAGAGAAAAGTTTATAGTGACGAGAAAAGCAGGCAGATCTTAATAAAGAAGATTACAGTAAATACGTAATTAAAATGTGAATGGTATTTTGCATTTTCTCCATAGCTTAAAAAAATTGAGTGAAAGTCCTGAGAAGTAGATAAAACTAACTGCAAGCAACAGACCTGTTTATTTTTCAGTGTAAATCTTGACAGGCTAAGAAGACAGGAAAAGAAGAATCAGTGCAGATTCAAATTCATACCAAGCCTTTGCAATTGGAGATCCTAAATTTTGTAATTATTCTAATAGGTAATATATTATTGTTATGGCAAAGCTGTTGCTCAGCAGAAAAAAAAAAAACCACTATCCCTTAGAAGAGAAGACATAATTTCTCTGTCACAGTTAGGTGAACCTCTGTATTTAGTCAAGGTACTCCAGGAAAAAGACCCAATAGGATACATGGAGAGAAAAAGAGGAAGAGAGATTTATTGTGAGAATTTCTTATGTGATTATGGAAGCCAAAAGTCTCATCATCTGCCGTCTACAAGCTGGAAAACAAGGAAAGCCAGTGGTGTAATTTGCTCTAAGTCTAAAGGGCTAAAAAGGGGGTGGGAGATGGGACCTGCTAATGTAAGTCCCAGAGTCCAAAAATCTGAGAACCAGGAGTAGCTCCAATGCTCCTTTCTTAAGGGCAGGAGAAGATGGATGTCCCCTCTCAAGAAGAGAAAAAGAAAATTAATCCTTCCTCTGACTCTTTGTTCTATTTGGGCTTTCAATGGACTGGACTACATCTACCCATTTTGGTGAGGGCCATCTGCTTTACTCAGTCTGTCAATTCAAATGCTATATATTCTGGAAACACCATCACAGACACACCCAGAAATAATATTTTAACAGCTATCTGGGCATCCCTTAGCCCAGTCAGGTTGACACATAAAATTAACCATCACAAATTCTTAACTACAAAGATCACAACCAGGTAACAGCAATTGCTGAAAATTCATGACTTGGTGTTGCTTGCCCTTTGGTCAATTTAAAAAATATATACTGCATGTTATGATGATGAAAAACTCAAGCTATTGATGGTACTTCCTGGATCTTCTGCAAATCTCAAGTAACAGTGATACTCACCCTCTAGCACCACCTACCACCACCACACAGCACTCAGGTATGAAAATCAGTCTTCTAAGGAAAAAGCAAAAATTCAGGGAGTACCTGCTAGCGTAGGGGCCAGGACTATATTCAAACATACATTTGTGGAGAAAAGGCAAAAACGGAGCAAACAACTGAGCCATACTTTTATCTTCCAGGAGCCTCCTCTTACCCTGAAAGACAGGACCACCTGTAAGAGGAATGACAGGTGGAAAAAAAGATGTGGAATGGAATTGGGAGGGAGATTAGAAGAGAGCAAGACAAGGGAGTAGAGGACAATGAGCAGTCACAAGACTATACCAATCAAAAGTAGATTCTCCTAAAGTATCTCATAAGATATTGTAATTACCAGCTGTCCACTCATATATGTGGGTATGTATACATATATATGTATAAATGCATATATATTTGTATGAATGCGTATGTTCCTCAAAAGATTGATGAAGGAAAGTAGAAAAGTTGACACCTAATAAAATCAATTTTGCTGTTTTTATAAAATTGGCTAAAGAAGTCTTTAAATTTGGGATTCAATTGTTTAATATTTTTTTAGAATCTCCTATATGCTATGCATTATAGATCAGTGCTTCTCAAACGTTAATGAACATATCAGTTCCCTGGGGATCCTGTTAAAATGAAAATTCTGATTCTGGGTAGGTCTGGGTTAAGGCATGACATTATACATTTCTAACAGGCTCCCTGGTTTTGTTGATGTATGTAGAACCTGTCTTCCAGTAGCTGACAATATCTTTCCTACCAAGAAACTAATATGTCTAATGATTCTTCATCCTCCACTTTCTGCAGCACCAAAATGGGGTATAAATTGGATATTGTCAAATTTGCATGCGGTTACTTTTCAAAAATACATTTTTCTCCTTTGGTTAGATACTCAGTTTCTCCAATACAAATTACATTGTAACAGCTATAGCTATAATTCACAGATATTTCCCTCTCTTACTAATTAATAGAATTTTCTCCAGTAGTGGAATGTTTTTATGCTTGAATGCTCAAGAGAATTCCAGAAAGTAGTCTTTGGCAGCAAAGAGTGGTGGAACCCCCATGAAACTAAGCAAGAGACAAAAGTTCCCATTTGGGTCTTCATTTAATAAAGCTGACTTTATTAAATGAGTTCATCTTGCTGGATCTCAGTTTTCTCAGCTATTAAAATTAAGAGTTGTCCTTTCAGCTCTTACTTGAAATTATTTACAAAGAACAAGAGAAAGACAGAGAGAAAATGAGTGCACTTTGTCTAGGCGGTAAGCCTTGTGAATGTATGGTAATGATATGGTTCTTGATTGACATATGCCTGGCATTTAAGCTGTTTCCATTGATAGGAGTTCATCTTTGCCTTTTGGATGGCATTTTTATCAGGAAGACATACTGAGGCAAGTTAAAATCCACCTTGGGAAGAATGCAGGTGCATTCTGTGATTATAATAGCATTAATGACTCAGAAGCAAAAAGTCAGCCGGTTCTAATCACCTGAAGCTTTACTGACAAAACAGTTCACACCTACTATTAGTTTTTTGCTAAAAGTCTGGACCAAATCACTGAAGCTTTAAAAGCTAGATCACTGCAGTGTTTTCCCCAGGCACTGACATGGGTAATTACGGTATTGTGGTTCATGCCACAGCCCCAGACTTAATTACGGTATTGTGGTTCAT
This sequence comes from Mandrillus leucophaeus, assembly GCF_000951045.1. NCBI lineage: Eukaryota > Metazoa > Chordata > Mammalia > Primates > Cercopithecidae > Mandrillus > Mandrillus leucophaeus. The sequence continues at coordinate 664,095 of NW_012105564.1, forward strand.
GCCACAGCCCCAGACTTCTTTTTTTTTTTTGAAATGGAGTCTGGCTCTGTCGCCCAGGCTGGAGTGCAGTGGCCGGATCTCAGCTCACTGCAAGCTCCGCCTCCCGGGTTTACACCATTCTCCTGCCTCAGCCTCCCGAGTAGCTGGGACTATAGGGGCCCGCCACCTCGCCCGGCTAGTTTTTTGTATTTTTTAGTAGAGACGGGGGTTCACCGTGTTAGCCAGGATGGTCTCCATCCTCTGACCTCGTGATCCGCCCGTCTCAGCCTCCCAAAGTGCTGGGATTACAGGCTTGAGCCACCACGCCCGGCCAGTCTTCATTTTAATCCTAGGTTGGAAAGGCGTTATTTTTATTTTGGTGCACAGTAAATAAACTTTTTGCATAAATTAATATAAACCCATTTAAAATGCAAAGGTGCCAGCAAATGTGACCAGCCCTTTATTATGTTCTTGATTCCTAAATTAAGGTTTCCCATCTTCATTGGAGACAAGAGTGCTTTTCAGCAAAGAACTATCTGTTTAAAGTCTATGAATTAGTTCTTTTCACCTTTTGGAATTTCTTTCAGCCTCCAACTCAAACCATGCTCACAACCAAAGCAATGACTCTTGCCTGAGTTTATGTATTATTTTCCATCACATATGAACCATAAGGAAGTCTATATGCTAGTTAATCTGTTGCTGCATAACGAATTACTCCAATGCTTAGTGACTTAAAACAACAAACATTTATTACCTCACCTTTTCTCTGGGTCAGGAATCAAGTTGTGGCTTAGCTGCATCCTCTGACTTTGGGTCTCTGACAAGGCTACAGCTCATTCAAAGCTTGACTGGAAAGGATCCACTCCCTTGCTCAAATACTAGTGGTTGCTGGCAGGATTGACTTCCTGCCTCCGTTTCTCATAAATTCTTCCACCTTCAATTCCTTGCCACGTACACTTCTCCATAGAGCATCTCACAACATGGAAGCTTTCTTAGCAAGTGAGGGAGCAAGAGAAGGTTCCAGCAAGAGAGAGGATGCTAATAAGACCAAAGTCGGAGTCTTTAGTAACCTAATCATAGAAGTGACAGCCCATCAATTTTGCAGTATACTGTTCGTTGGAAACAAGCCCCTGGTGTGAATGCCAAGATGCTGGCATCATTGAGAGCCATGTCAGAAGCTGCCTACCACAATCTAGAATTAAAATTCTCCCTGAGTTGACTCCAACCATTTAGAGTTAAACCTAGAATTTTAAATGATTTCAAAACGCAGAATAGGAATTCAGAGCAAAATATGCCCCCTCCCCAGCAGTGCAAGAGGCTGTGTGACTCAGGCAGATAGGCAGCCTAATGGGTGTGGTCAGTAGCACAGGCAAAGAAGAACCTGGCTGTTTCTAGAAGCTACTTTGGAGTAAACGTAGCCTTTTCTTCACTGACCTGAGTCTTATAAAATGCTATCAATCCTCCCCAAAAATACTCATAAATGATTCCATCTCCTTTGATTTTAAAACTTGTTTAAAATCTTTTACTCCACTCTACAAGTAATATTGATGGAACAAAAACTTTAAGGGCAAGCATAAAAACTCTCTTTATGGCTGATTAACATGTACTCACATGCTTCTTACATAAAAGACATTTAATAAACACTGCTCTTGCTTTATGTTACCTTTTGTCCTAGACATTCCGATATTTGTGTTTGTTAGGAAATCATGGATATCATGTTCTTCATCTCTCCCCTACAAATCCCTGTTCTGTTCTGCTCACATTTTTCTTCCCACAGTCTATTCAAAAACCTGCTCCTAGAATCATCACCTTTATGTTTAAATATGTTTACATCGTTTCTTTTGCCTCAAAAGTCTACTAGGAGACACGCACTGAAGATATCCTAAGATTACAACAAATAGGTTGTGTAAGAGTTAAAACTTCAGAAGCAACAAAATCCAACATGAATTTTCTTGGGGTCCCAAGGAATAGGTATCTCAATAAGAGGCAGGATAGTGGCTTATTTTTCAACAAAGGGGCACTAATGAAGTAGGATAGCACTCTGAGGAAAAGAGGAAAGATATATGACTAAAAATCAGTGAAGGTAGAAACCAATTTAACAATAATACCAGGACCTATAATATGAGATGGAGACATGAAGGGACAGCTGCCAGCCACATCCACTCTCCCCATGAAGAATACTCTAGTAGCCAGATTGTCAGTTAACCAGAGGAAAAAAAAATGGAGAAAAGGCTAATGCAGCTATTAGAAAGTATAACTAAAATCCAAAGGAAAGTTTTTGGTTTTTTTGGTAAAGAACATAGAAATAGACCAAACATTCTTAAATTGCTTTTTAAAGTGCATAACACAGCTCTGTATGGAGCACAGTACATTTTCTCCTTAGTTTACTGTCCCCTAGATTAGTTTCCAGGTTTCTCCAGGTGTTTTTCATGCCAATAATAAAAACCACTGTGAGCCAGTTGCGGTGCCTCGCAGCCAGGTAGAGGACAACCCAGAGCATCCCGGGAAGGCTGGTCTAGTCCACGAAGAAGGCAGTGGGGGTGCTCGTGGGGGCAGTCAGATCTGATTCCCTTTACGGTGAAGCCCAGAGGGAAAAAAAGCATTCTGCTCATAAGATTTCCTCATATTCAGCCATCCATTTGCTAATATATTCTCTTGACATAAGTAGCACCACTAAATTCCTCTGTCCTCATCACTAACTCTAAAATGACAGTTTAAGGATTATCCTTTCTGCCACTTACCATGAAACTCAGCTCCAAGCCAGTTTGTTGTAGGTTTCTGAACTTAACCACATAGCTCACAACTGAGTGGCTAATCAATCATTCTATGACTGAATCCATCTGGAACAAATTTCAAGAAGTGGCCATGTAAGTTTCTTTAGGGGGGGAAAAAAACTAAACTGAAACCAGAGTTGATTTTTTCAAAAGTTCAGAAGAAAAAAAAATTACAAAACTTAGCAATGACGTTCCCCTCAGAAATTGTTCATGCTCTCTGAATAAGACTTATTCTGTCCTGCCCCATTCTGCATTGCACTTAATCCTTCAGAGAGGTGACCTGTGAATGTGTTGCAGCAGAGTCCACTTTTCTGAGAATGAGCTCATGGTCATTCCTTGCGTAGAAGGGAAGAGGGATATGGTGTGGCCAGGTGGTCACCATAACCTCACGTTGCTCTTAAATTCCCAAACACACAGGGCTCAACTGAGAGATTATGGAACCAAAAGAGCCTGTTTCTGGTCATTTCTTGCTAGATCACTGGGTTTTGCCCCATAGGCATTAAAGGATAATTTAAATAATGCAGCCAGGTAGATTTAAGTACTAGATGGTTTTTAGAACTCCATCTTTCCTTTCCTTGCTAGACCCAAATTGTTAATGCAAGTTTAGGATATATTTCTCCATATATACCCTTAAGTCTGCACCATTCATGCATTTGTTTAATTTTTAGTGATTTATTCACCAGTTCATGCATCAATGCATTCAATTAACATGTGTTCAAACTGTACAAGAAGTCTAAGCACACCACCTTTCTTGCAAGGACTTTCCAGTCTGTCTGAAGATGTAACATAAGGTCAGACTTTTAAAAATTAAATGATACAAATAATTCAGCTCAGTAATTCAAGTCAACAGAACCTAGTTAAGAGCCTCCATCCACACATCATCAATGGTAAGTGGTGATTACTGAAAAATTCTGGAGAAGTCAGAGGAGGGATTGGTGCTGCCACCAGGTAGCCAGTTTAGGACTTTTCTGAGAGGATGGATGTGATCTAGTTCATGAAGGATGAACCAGAGGTGAACAAACCTGAGAAGAACAGGACAGGCTTGGTGGGTGGACACCCTAGATGCAGCATAATGTTGACAGTATTGTCCTTGTGTATCAAACTCTCCTTTTATGCCTCTTACTAGCATAGTTACCGTATGTACAGTACTTGAAAGTAATGCAGTTGTTTTTTGAGAAACTCACTCCCGTTTCCATAAATCAGACTGATGTAAGCTCTCACACCACTGTTCCCCACCCCAGTCCCAGTGTCACCGTTTGGGTTGAGGCAAGGCGGGTACTGCAGGTGCAGCAGGAAACAAGATTGGAAAATTCCATTGGAAGACAGTTTAGGTAGGACCCAGAATTCTTGGTTAAGCCATTTAAATTTATTACTGTCACAACTGGTGACAGATTTTGAGCAAAGAGTGACATAATGAAAACCCTATCTCCTGACAGATGTAGGATGAGAAGGAAAAAAATACATATACACATATGGTTAAATGTGTTAAGTCATCCTAATGGGACTGAGGTGGGGAGCATTGGTGGTGAGGGCCTATGTCAATCTGATTTATGGAAAAGCGAGTGAGTTTTTAAAGAAAGAATTGCATTACTTTCAAGTACTGTACATAAAGTACGCTAGTAAGAGGCAAAAAAAGAGAGTGTGATACATAAGGACTATTTTCTGGATCATAATAATTAGTTTAAAATTATTTCTAATAGATAATTCATCATTTTGCCACAGAGCAGCTTCTCCTGTGTGAAACAGTGATTCTAAACAAGTTTAACTCTAAGAGTGAACAGTTTGTTTCTAATATTCTTGAGCAATATATTTATTCATAGGTATTACAAAGATAAGCATCAATTACAAGTTAACAAGTTGGTGTAATTTCACCCCCCACACTTCATGAAATAACCAATTTGGAGTTAAATAGGCCCTTCAGTGATCTACTGAACAATCAGCCTTTCTGCCTCTGCCCACATTCATTAAACTGTAGAATGTTCATTAATCGTAATGTATGACTGAAGGAATATGGAGCAAGTCTCCAACTATAAACTATGTCTAAACAGGCTGTTAATAGCAGTTACTCTTATTTTAGCATGTATAAGGCAGTCACCCTGCAAAATACAATGAATTCAACGTAAGCAGAGTCATTGTAACAAGGTTTTTGCAATATTGGAAATTATGGCAGGAGGCAATTATCCATAGGCCCATTCTACCCCACAACCCCCCTACCATCCATTCTGCAAATAAGCATGAACTAAAAAGTAATCTGATTGTAGACAGAGGAAAGCAACAAGTTTTCCTGATATATCTAGGGGAAACATTTTCCAGTTAAAAGTTATTTTTATTTAAAAGTAAGAATTTAAAAGGGGTACAGAAAGAGGTTTGGGAGTAGGAGTGAGGCTGGACTGCCAAGCTAATAAAGCAAGAATTTAAGAACATAAGAATAGATAGTTTCGTTTATGGATTGATCCAAAAGAATTTTAACTGGATTTAGATCTCACTTCACTAAGTCTCAACTTTTTTTCTTGGGAGACCCCACAGCTAGTTTGCAAAGGTAAAACACCTGGTTTATCCATTTATTGACCTATTTAAGTTTCCATTCTGAAACACTTCATTAACAATAGTCATACCTGTACTTTTCCTTCTCAGTGGTGGGGGTCTGCTGGAGATGATTTGTTCGTTATCTGGAATTTACTTTTTTTTATTTTCTAACAGATTTAGGAATAATAAGATCGGGGAAAAGTTAATATTGCTTTGTTAGTTACAGTTTGGGAGATAGCACAAAACCCAGTCTAGGTATCCTGTAGCTGAATCCCTAAACATCATTTCAAAGTGTGAGACTATTCAATAAGCCTGAATTAAGTAACTAGTATGTGCAACGCATAGGGGGTGCTGAGAATACAAAGATAACAGCTTATGGGGCCTACCCTCAAAGAGCTCTCAGTCTTTGAGGAAGCAGACAGTAATTACAATGTGACATTTTAAGTCCCATTTTAGTGACTTCCTAGAGTCGGTGACACCAGGCTTCAGTCTTGGGAAGTTGTGGCAATTAGACTTTAGAGAAGTGGGGAAAGGAGAAAGAATGTTCCTGGCAGAGGGAGCAGCATTTGCTAAGGTCATGAGAAGATGGGAAAAGGGAAGAGCAAGTTGTTCTGCATAACTTCAGTGTGCAGTACATGACGATCAACAAGAGTCAAATCATGAAGGGCCTTGCCAGTCATGTTTTAAAGCTTGGGTTTGATCCTCAAGATGGCAGGGAGTGATGTAATCAGCTGCCCTTTATACATAATGAAAGATGCCCTGTATCAGTCTGAAACTTGTGTATGCAAATCCACATGAAATCTGCCCTTTTTGCTCACAAAGGAATTAAATGCATCATTTACTTTTAAAATTTATTTCTGAGTTCTCATTTGTTAACCTGTCTGGATAATTTTATTGTAACTAATTACAACTGGTTTTATTCTCTTTTTATAATAGTTCTGCAGTGGCAAAATAAATATGCATTTCATTCAAGAAATAGCACAGGTCTCTCTGTATGCTTAAATTTTTATCAAACATAAGGAGTAGGGAAAACATTTTAGCTCAAGGAAAAGCTACAGAAGTCAAACCAGCCTTAAAAATTGAGTCAACATTTAGTGCATCGTTTCGGGCCATTTCTGGTTTTTCTCCACAAAGAATATGACTGCAACTCTTAAAGGATTTTTACTGTTTGAGGTTTGCTCCATTTTAGAGTTTGTGATACCACTTATTGGAAGACTGGTTTGAAAACAAAATTGTAATTCAACCTTTGCAGAAGTTGCAAGAAAGTTTTACACATTCACGTGTTTTGTCAGAACATCTCCTAATCTTGTAAGATAAAATATTGTAACGATGATATAATTGTGTAAATACTATGGAAGCGTCAAGTGTTATTTATCTTAACTGTTTGCCAGTTTATAACATAAACATGCTAGAATTTATACATCCAGCCTAATGGATAGCTCAATTGCCACCTTCAACAAGTTGAGGCTATAAAAATTATATAGGCCACAGATATGTGCCTGGGGTTATCCAGCTGTTAGTTTCCCAGCGGAGAATGCCAGACTTTGGTGGTCAGAGCAAAACTCATTTAGGATGCTGAGCCAGCCAGACAAGGTGCTTCATCCTTAAAGGGGCTTTAATTGAGGATGAGGTGGGGAGCAGCCATTGCCCCAAGTCAGTAGAGATTCCAGAGATAGTGAGTTTGCTGCAGTTCTCTTTCTTAAAAAAGATAATTTGTGGACACAGCTGTCCCAAAGGTCACCTGAACAAGCTACTTTCTGTGGTGACCTGGAGTTGAGCTGGACCCCCAAGGGGAGTCTTTACTGGTAAAATAGAGAATATAGAGGGAGGCTTACAGACAAAGGCAGACAAGTGGCAAGAATCTGTTGCACATGGCAGTAGGTGGCCTGGCAGATGTAGAGGGCCATGTAAGGTGGCACTGATGAGATGGAGCCCAAGGAAAAGACAGTTTTATGTGTGGAACCTCCTGTTATGTGGCAGTGAAAGTTCAGACAAATTATACAGGACCATCTGCATTTTGTTAACACTTGTGTGCACAGTCACAGGCAGGTCTTGGAGCCCTAGGAGCCTGGCAGCAGCCCAGCATCACTAGAAAGGTGAAGATGGCAGGGACAGCCCTGCCAATCCTGCAAGGAGTGCGCTGGAGAGCCTCAGCACTGGGCCAGGGAAGCAGCCCAAGAAGCAGTGTCCAGGGCCTACAGACCAGTAGGAGGCAGTCCTCACACCACTTTAGAGATAAGCAGCAGTCGGAGTTCTCAAGTTGGAAGAATGGTCTCCGGGGCAAATGCAAAATTCGGTATTTAAGTAGGAAGGGGTCAGAAATGTAGGATGATGATTGATAGGCTAGGATGACAACAGAGAAAGAGTCAGCCTAGCCACATGATTCATCACCCTATTACCATAAGCATGGTGCTTTTCCTTGGGCCTTAATTTCTTTCATTTTTCCTGTTTGTTAATACTCTCTCTTACAAGAGTAACAAGAAACAGTCACGTATGCACATATAATTTACCTTCAGCTATAATGAAGGCATTTGAAGAAGGTCATTTTATGTTCAAAGAAACTAAAATTAACTTTCCAAAAGAATACTTTTCTAATATGCCATGGTTTTACTATATTACTAGCACAGAATTTAAAAAACAAATATTGGCCCAAAATTAAACTCTCCTATCTGATATGACTGAATGAATGTTTCATTAAATACAAGTGGTGTAGATCACCATTCTGCTTAGTGAAGATTCTCCCAACCTGCTCATTTGAAAAGTCAGGCATACAACATTTTCATCTTAAAGTCTAACTCTAAGCTTTGTCCTTAAGAACAAATGACCAGAAATCCTTGTCCTGGCTTTATATGCATTTAACTCTATGACATTTGAAAATATTCCCTGTTTTTTCATAGTTCCGATTGATAATTTTATTACTGTCCTGAAAGAGGGTGACCACAATGTCCTTAACATTCTCAAAAAAATAAATAAATAAAAGTTGCTGCTGAAATTTACATTTTTCATATCTTTCTCATAGCTAGAAATTGTTCACACAATAGTTCTCTCTCAGAGTTACATGTAGGTTCTAATGAGAGCTCTAGTCAATGTTATGTGTGCTAGGTAGTCTTTATAAATATTAATACTTCGTTGCCATGAAGCTGTCCTGTAGCCATCAATAGTCCTTTCCTCTGACAGGACTGATTTTATGAATCAAATATTATGAAATGCAGAAGATGCTAGATTTGTTTTATTTTGATAGATTTTTTTTTGTTTGAATGTTTGCAATTTTCCTAGTGAGAAATAACTTTTAGCAAGAAAGGCTGTGTTTGCCTGTTCTTGTATCCATTCATCTGGAATATGCCAAAGGAAGGGAAGGTCATACTATGATGCTCCTGCTGATTGGGTGTTAGTCATAAAGACCATATTGAAAACATGACACTAAGCAACAAAACAAAGGTAGGATATTTAATAATGTGAAAGTATATAGAAAATTATATTAAAATCCCCAACTTCCTGCAGTTTTCTTGCTTCCTTCCATCTGTGTATAGCAGAAGTACCACCCTGATTCCACTACCAGTTTAAATCTTCACACTGTTAAGTATAATTTATTGAACACTTACTGTGGACCAGGTACATCCATTTTGAGTGTGTATTGTTTCAATTAGTCCTCACAGTATCATTATGAACTGAACATTCCCCTACTTGATAGATGTGGAGTGAGATGTGGAAGAGTAGAAAAGTTAAATAACTTTCCCAGGACACATAACTAAAACGTGATGTTGCTTGGATTTGAACTGAGACCTATTTGACTCTAAAACCTGTGATCTTACCCACTCTTCTGTCTCAAGCATATTTCTGTCAGTGAGTTGTATAAGAAAAAGAGTAATTCCGTGATTCTCAGACTTTCTATAATGATCAACAAGTCCTCCCTTGAACTCTAATTCTTGGTATAATAAATTATATATAAACATTAATTCTTGGTATAAGGCGGCTAGTAAAAAGCTAGCATAAGCAACTACAGAAAGATACAATCTCGAATAAAATAACTTAGAACTTAAAAATACTAGCTCTTAGAGAATAATATGATTCCTCTAATTCTGAAAATCATGAAAAGAGATTCGTAATTGAAGGTCACTGACAGGGTACCTCCTTACACCTATCTGGCAGCCTCAACAGTCATCCACAATAACCGCATATGTGCCTGAAGTCAAAGGTTTTCACTTAAAAGTTTCTCTAAACAAATTGTTACATTTCTAGGGGAAAAATAATCCTAGGCTAATTTTAAAATTAACAATCTGAATTGCTCAATTTTTCCATTTTCTTTCAAATTGAAAACTTGGAATATGATAGACTCCATGGATGTGCTCCATACAGTAACCATTTTAAGTATATATAACAGATCTAAGAACGTAGAGTTTGGTTTTTTCATCTGTTTATTCATGCCAAGAAATTATCTCTAAGATTGACTTAGTTTGGCATCAACCTTTAACACACCGACTGCATAACTGGCTTGGGTCCACCTGCCTTTGTACTCTGCAGACACACGAACCATGTATAGGGCATGTTTCTCCACCAGATTGTTTTTCAGAATTTGCACTGCCAAACAGACATTAAGCTACTCTAAATTCTTGACAAGTATGTAACTTTATAGGTACACAGTAGTGTATTTAAACATTGAAGAGAACTTTCTATTCATCCCACTCTGCTAATAGAGCCATTTAATCCTATCCAGAAAGATGAGTCCATTTTCAGACTCTCCTTTGATCCTACAGATTAGAGGGAGAGAAAAGTCACCACTGAAAATGAAAAAGGAGGGAAAAAGAAATGGAGATCCATGACCATGGCCCCAAGAAAGCAACAGCATATTACTCAGGTTTCCCAGGATCCAAGTTAGAGAGGAGAGAAGAGATTAGAGCTAGAAAACAAATACTTTTAAAAACAGCATTTTGGAATTTATCAAAGTAGGCTTTAATTTCAGATTCATAAAACTGAAACAGATCTCAGAGAATGTGTTTTCTGAGAAACTTATTTCTGTCCCCAATGGAAATGTAAAGTAAAATGCCCCAGACTCATTTTAAAGTCCAAAGTCAATTTTATATGCTAGCTTTGAGAAGCCTTTAGAATTGCAACACTGACAGGGTCAGAAGTTTTTTTGAACAGATTTTATTTTGTCCCTTATGGCCTTTAGGCACTCCTTGAGCTAATATTCAGGAGTTATTTGAATGCTGTTGCTTCACAACACTGAAAGTGTTCTAACATAGAGGGAGGAAAATCCCACAGCCTAGGTCAACATAATTTATCAACAAATTAAGTCCAAGAATGCATGATAATTTATGGATAACTTGGAGGAAATGGTAACTGTGGTATCAATTTGGAACAAAACCAAGAAGTCAAATCTCACTTGGTTTAATGTTATCTGATGGATTTGGGCACAAGTTTAACATTTTGATCACTGAATAATCTTATGCCTTAACATGATGAAGACTGAGTCTTCCTTCCTGAAAAATCCTTAATACAGGACAAGGAATAATGAGTCTAAAATTTTGTAACTGTTTTCCTGCTCAAGGAAGAGGGAAGGAATAAATAACCACTTACAATGAAACCTTTTCTTGCTACACTTTATCATGAGGCAAGTTTTTCAGATGTTGGGAGATAGATTGTAAAGGTGTAAAAGTTAACTTCACAGCTATACAAAGCTGTATGTATGTGCACCATGTGTCAAATGAGAGAAAGTATAGATATTCAATGTTGTTGAATCCTCACAATTTTCTGTATTAGAATGGATGCAGCATCTGTTTTTCAATTTTCAATCATCAACATTATCAAGCTTAGAGAAAAGTTAACCGTACAGTACAATTTACATGGAACACCCACCATTCAGATTCAAAAATTATTAAAACTCTGTCATATTTGCATGTAGCATGTTAACACTGTTTTTAAACACAGATGACTAGCCAAATCCCCCACCTCCTGCTGGGATCCACATTGAATCGTTTGTGTATTTCCAGTGATAGGAAGCTCATTATCTCCTATCAAAACATACATCAAAACAAATAATAACCACATTTTCTCTTACACTGAGCAAAAATCTGCCTTTCATGCATTTCTAGCAATTTATTCTATTTCTGCTTTTTGGAAACACATGGTCAAGATCTTTTCCTCTTCCCAGGGAGAAGAGCAGAAAAAATAACTATTGAGTACTAGGCTTAGTACCTGAGTGACAAAATAATCTGTACAGCAACCCCCCATGACACAAATTTACCTATATAACAAACTTGCACATGTACCCCCGAACCTAAAATAAAAATTAAGATAAAAACATCGTTTCCTCCTTCCCTAGGCTCCCTTTCATAACACTGAAGACTATCTCAGATGTACATCTCATCTGCATTTTCTTCTCTCCTAAACTGAGTACAAAGAAAAAGATAAGGGTGATGTGAGGAGGTAGGGTGGGGCTATGGGCCTTCTTATGGGCTGGCATTTTTTTCCACAAATTTTGATCTGTAGTATTTTCATTTTCATTCAGTTTCAGATTTCTCAAATTTCAATTCTGCTATCTTTAAACCATGGGTTGTTGTGAAATATGTCCAATTTTCCAAAAGAAGGGCTTTTTCTGGTTTTGTTGTTGTTGTTGTTTCTATCTTATTTGCATTATAATTGGAGAACATAATCTGTATATTGCAAATCTTTGAAATTTATTTAGACTTACTTTAATGCCAGCATATAGCCATTTTCTTTTAATGTTCCCTCAATACTTAAAAAGGCTATGTATTCTGTACTGTGCTCTATACGTGTCAATTAGTTCAAAGGCTTTAATCACATTTTCTATTCATTTCTGAAAACGTGCTTATTCTTTCAATTACTAGGAGAAGTGTGTTAAAATCTTACTGTAACTGTGCTTGTCAATTTTTCCTTTTAGTTTCATTCATTTTTTTATTTGTCTCTACTGAGGCTATATTATTAAGTGCATTTAAATTTAGAATTTCTACATATTCCTAGTAAACTGAAACTTTTATCATTAAGTAGTATTTTTTTATTCTCTAATAATCTTTTTTTTCCTTAAAGTCAACCTCTTCTAATACTAATATTGCAAAGCCAACTTTCTTTTGGTTAGTGTTTGCATAAATATTTTCCATCTTTTTCCTTTTAATCTCTGTGTCCTTGTATTTAAATTATGTCTCTTGAAACAGTATATTTGGGTTTTGTTTTTTAATCAATTTGACAATTTTTGGTTTTTAGTGAGGGCATTTAGTCCATTTACATTTACTATAATCAGTGATATGTTTAGGTTTAAAACTACCTACCATTCTATTTGCTTTACATTTGTCCTGCACATTTTAGTTTCCTTTTCTTTTCTTTCTTGCCTTCTTTCTAAATTGATGGAGTATTTTGTATTATTCCATTTTCCCCTCTGTTAGCTTTGTAGTTTTTTTGTTTTTTTTTTTTTACCATTCCTTCATTGTTTTTCCTAGGGATCATTTGAACATGCATCCATGACTTATCAAAATATAAGATAAATTAGTACTTTTAACTCTTCCTGCGTGATTCAAGGACCTTAAAATATTTAAACTCTATTCCTCTTCCTGCCAAACTATATATGCTATTATTCTCATGTATTTTAATTCTAAATATTTTGTAAATCCCAAAATACTTTACTATTATTGCTTTAGGCAGTCAGTATTTATTTAGATTTATCCACATCTTTATTCTTTTCATTGCTTTTCATTGTGCTGGAATTTTGAATCAAAAAGAGAACAGAAAAAAGAATTTAGTGCAAATAAGGGCCTGAGGCATATGGAGAAACACTGCGCAGAAAGATCATAAGTAAGATATAATGAAATGGGCAGGAAAATACACACAAGAAAGTAACATTCTCTGAAGGCAAGAGGCACAAAGATATTCTTTATTGAAAAAGCTTTAGGCAGTTAATGAGTTGGAGAAGTATTGCCAAGTTACACTCACCAGATTTAGTAGTATGCCTCAATTTAGTGGGCACAAAAGCTGCTTATTGTTGAATGAACAACAAGCATAATGTAATTGGTTTCATACAATTAGGAGGTCAGCAAGCCATGCTTGTTATAATTGGCACTGCCATAGCCAGGGGCTTATGCGACCTCAAGTGATGATTTGCCTGAAGGAATAAGCCAGGAATGTGTGTGCTTTGGGCTCCAGAGACTTGACTAATCTGGCTGCAAGGCCTCAGGGAGGGAGGCCAAGAATCAAATCACAGTGCTCAGGCAGGGCTTGGTAGACTCAGTTGAATGTAGTCAGTCTCCATTCAGTTCATCACTCACCAGTGTTTGATCCGGAGCCGGGGAAGTGGGAGATAGAGGAGAGGAGAGATGAAGTGGCCAGGAACCAGGAAAACACAACTGAAATGTCAGTGCAGAGGCATCCCATAATAGGATGGGATCTTAATTCCTCCCAAGGCCATCCACTTTGAAACAGGCCTCCAGCCTGTATGGAATGGGCTTAAACCTTCACACAAAGGGTCTTTAATTCCTAGTACTGAGCCACTGTGGAGCAAAGACTGATGGTGCTGTTTGTTTCAAAATATAGGTTTACCTCCACAAGCTAGCAGATTGATGATAGGTTGTTAATATCCCAAATATCAGGGTTATCTTTTCCCAAACATTTTCTAAATTAATAATTAAGTTTAAGAAGGCCTGTAATCCCAGAACTTTGGGAGGCCAAAACGGGTGGATCACAAGGTCAGGTGTTCGAGACCAGCCTGGCCAACAGAGTGAAACTCCGTCTCTACTAAAAATACAAAAAATTAGCCAGGCATGGTGGTGGGTGCCTGTAATCCCAGCTACTCAGGAGGCTGAGGCAGGAGAATTGCTGGAACCTGGGAGGCGGAGGTTTCAGTGAGCCGAGATCGCGCCACTAAATGCCAGCCCAGGCGACCGTGCGAGGCTCCATCTCAAAACAAAAAAAAAAAAAGAAAAAAAGTTTAAGAAGGAAAAAAAGAGAGTTTAACTGGGTATGACATATTCACAAAAATGCCAGAAAATACTCCTAACAATTAACAATCATTTATCAGTAGACAATGTAGTTTCCTTGAGATTCTGAAAGCATAAGGTTCACGTTGCCAGTGAGCAAAAACAGCTGAAGAATGAGAAGTAAAGCCTTTATTTCTTTGTTCTTCTTCTGTTTCAGCCTATGACCCATTGGTTCATCTGGTTTGAGTGTAGTACAGATGAGTCACAGATTGGTCGTTCACATGTATTAGTTGGTTTTCTTCCCCATGTTCATGAACTATATGCCTAACCTCATCCAATCATCTGGCAAATAAACACTATTGTCCACAGAGGAAGCTATGTGGGGGGGGTCCATTTGCAATGCAAATCCATCATCATTGCTAGAAAAGCAATTCGAAGTAGCATGATTTTTTTCCTACGAGAACAGCATATTGTAAAGTTCTGATAGAACATAATGCAATGCCAAGGACTTCTAGGACACTTGATTCGCCATACTCTAAAACAAAGAAATGAACTATCAGGGAGGCTGATAATTTGTTGATTTTGGTGATATTTTTGTTTATCATTTAAAGCACACCAAATTAACAACAATCTGTTTTGCCAGAACTGATAAGAATCTAGAACTATAAATCTACTGCTGGCCATCGATTAAGACAGTTCTCTCTTGTTACTTAATATTAGTATTTATTTTCTTCACTAGAACTGCTTAGCTTGAGTGAATTCTAGCTGATAATTTCAGAAGGGTGAAAAGCTAACTAGAACTGGGCATTTGGCCCAGATAAATCTGATTCCAGTACTATGAAAGAAACAGCAAGGGAACTAGAAAGTGTTTGACAAAAAATTGTTGATAATTGGCTAAAAACTGGGGAGGGAAACAGAAAACTTGGAGAGCTATGAATGTTATTCTAAGTAGAAGAAAGACACAAGGGAGGAATCAAGGTGCTGTGACATTAACAACCCTACCTTTAAGGCTAAAAAAATTAAAAACACCTATGATTTCACTTAAAACTAGTCTCCAGAACTCTTAGGAAACAAGTCTTCCTCAAGACCTAAATTGCAGAAACAAAATGGAAATCTAGGGTTTGAATCTCTGCTCTGTGTGACCCTGGGCAAGTTCCCTCAACAGAGTCAACATTTCAGTGACATCCTTCTTCCTCATCTGTAAATTGTGGATGAAGTAACCACCTCTTCCACAAGGCTGTTATTAGGACTAAATCAGAAGCTTTGTAATTCTGCTTTCCCAATCAAATAATAGATCTTTTTATATTGCTAAGAATTTACCTATTTTTATACCAATTAATTTTAGAATGTTACCAAGTTTGTATATGAAGCTGTATAAAATATTATACACTTTCTTCTAAATCAGATTTCAGTCTACATAATTTATTTTATTAATTACTTAGGTTATCATTATCAATAGCAATTATTGGATGAGTAAAACAGTAGTAAACTGCAGTGCCCTCAGCTCTTGCTGAAGTAGTTCTTACCTTCCAGGATTATATTGAAAAACAAAATACTCCAAATACCTCTAAGACCTTCACTCAATGAGTCCCTTTTATTTAAAAAGTTCTTCACAGAGTAAGTAAAAAGAGTACTTTGGTAGGAACTAGTTTATCACCCTGTCCCTAGAAAGGATTGGGAGCAATCATTTTGAGCAGGTGGGTATCTAAATCATTAAGAATGTTGGGAGGAAGGAGGTCAACGGTAAAGAAGCTCCTCCTTCTAACAAACATGAATCCTTGACCGTGACCGTTTTTCTACTTTACTCCATTTAGGAGATTAAATCAGTTTAATTGAAGAAGCTAGGTATAATAAGGTTTTAAATCCACACAGATCAAGAAGTATCACCGACTTGAATATAACCACTATCTTTTCTTTAACCACAAGAGTTCACAGGATAGCACCATTAAATAATATTTGCAAAGTATGCACCGTGTCCCACACAGAACTAGTAAAGATACGGTTATTTTACTACAGGAATTTACAGTCTGGAAACAAAAAAAAAGTATGTTGTGAAGAATCTGAATACTTTTAAAAATCTGTGTGTTATTGTTAAGGATAGACTGTCTATTTTAGAGATGGTGAAATAAAGAGAAAAAAATGGATGCCATGACCCTAGATCACATAGGGAGTGACAGATTCAAAATAATTTCAGTCTTCTTTGTCCTATTACTAGTGCATTCTCATCTCTAGTCTACAGTGGCTTATTCAAAAGTAGTTCTAAATTATTTCTTAAACCAGAAGCAGCACAAATTATAAAAGTCTAAATGGTCCTCAACACCATTCAAGGTGCAGATAATTTTTGCCCATGAAAACATGCTGAAGGGACTCCATGTCGTGGTAAGTTATCAAATTATGGAAAGAACATTGCAGAGATTAAAATGTTGCATAAGAGAGAGAAAGCAGCATGAGTCAGGGGTTTGGGAAATATGAGTCAGACTGAAGGGAAGGAGCCAAAAACATAGAGAATGAGGGCCTAAGCAGAGACTTAATGGACACCACAGAGATGTGGACATAGTTGCCTCCATTAACTTTGAGAGAAAATCAAATGTGCGGTTCCCTAGACTTGGGGGTCAGTGTGACAAAGAGGCTAGAAGTGAGAGCTGAGCAAAGATTAGCCTGCGTTATTTAAAGCAACTAATGGTGCCAAAGTCAGCAAGAGAGGGACCTACAATAGTATAAATCACTAGGAGGGAGTGCGTGGGCACATTTTTGAAAAATGAGGGCATCACCAAATATTGCCATTAGCTATTCTTAATGTATTAGAATGATGAAATGTGTTGTGATATTTTAGGAAGCACATTCTATTATTTTGTTCTTTGGTAATGTTAACATTAGGCTCTGTCTACATAGTTCAGAGAGACTCCTTATGTTGTTCAATCCAGACTCTCTAATCTTGCCTTTAAGGCCTTGAATTTTGCTCATGACAGAGCTAGCATTTCATGATCCTCTTCAACCAGGCACTGTACCAGGCTCCTCACACAGAGCCCCTGCAGCTGTGCTGGCTCCATCTGTCTGCCATTCTTCTCATGGAAACCAGTTTTGTCTTATCAGCATTTTCTAATGTGAGCCGCTTTCTGCCTAGAAACAGCTTCCTTTTCCTGGCAACCCATGTATCTCGTCTTCTTCAAAATGCAGTGGAGAACCCACCTCTTCTGGCAAATCTGCTTTATACCTCATAGCCTCTGCACTCCTGAACTCAACTGCTCAACATTATTTTTCTTTTACTGACATCTTACTGATTTTGCTGTGTTTCTCAGATATTACCTGTTACTCTGCTTTATACATTTTTAGCTCCATTAGGTAAAACACTGATCCTACTTTTCCTGAAACTTTAGGTACCAATTCTCAGCAAACGGTAATAACTCATTTATCCATTTATTGAACAAATATTTACTGAAAATCCACCATGTTTCATGCATGATCCTAGACACTGGGAATATGGGGGGGTAAATAAGACAGATCCCCCACCCCCACCCAAAGAGCTTGGGCCCAGGGCCCAGGAAATTTATTAACTGACTGCCTGAAAAACCAAGTGAGCTTAACTGTCAAGGATAAATTATAATCATGCAAAAACAACAAAAGATTTCTCCCCATAGTAATTTGTCTTAGATTATCAGGAAAATCATGGCTGACCTGAGTAGTTTCCCTTATAAATAAAGCATTGCTTTTGCTAATGCAGACATTCTCCCATACAAATGTAGGAAACTGATTTTTCTTACACACCATGGAGATACCTACAAAAGGCTGTGTTTGCTCTATGGGAAGTCAGGAGCAAGTAGAGGGCAGTGGACTGTCATCAACGCTCCTGAGACAGCCAGCTTTTCCAGAGCATCTGCACAGGGATGGGTATTCTGCTTTGAGTTTCTGACATCATTGTCCATTTTAGTAATTTTTGTATCATAGTGAGCTTTCTGGTATTTACGACAAATGGAAATGCACAGAAGTAGAAAAGCCAAACATAGTAGAATTTAACAATGTATAATAATTTTATATGACTTTGTATAGATGTGTAAATAAGTAATTCCAGGATCTCAAAGTACAATTTTCAAAATAAAATTGTGTTATTTAAATAAACTAATAAATTGACATTAATATCATTGAAAATAGGTCAAAGAAATTGAGTCTGTTTATAGCCTTTAGCATTAGATAAACCGCCAACAGCAAGAGAGAGGATAAATATTCTAAACCACAGTCAGAGAAGCCATAAATGGAAATGTAGTTAGTAGCTGCTTCCTGGTCACAGAGGTCACTTTTTTGACGATTTTATGAGTCCCGGTAAGTAAAATGTGTAATCACCAGTCAGTCCTAGGTGAGGCAAGTCTTGTTGCAGCTTTGTTTGGGTTTTGATGGAGAAAGGGAAGGAAAGTAGTGGCATTGAGCACAGTAGTATTTTATTTGTTTTTGTTGTTGTTGTTTTTATTAAATTAATTTAACTCACCTAATATTTTTATTAAATAACCCACTCAGAAGGTAAACAGACCTCATTCTTAAGAAGGAGTAGCACAGGTTTTTGTGTTTAAAATCTATTTAATGATATATTAATTCCACTGGAAATGTTAGCCTATTTATGAGACACTAACAAATGAGCGACAAGAAAGTAGGAAGGAAGTCATAAGGCATCAGTTGTAGGAATGCAGCGGGGTGGAGGCAGTTTGCAGAGAGATGTCAAAAAGAAAAACCTCAGTCACTGCTGAGGCCTCCCTTAGAAAATGCAGCAGCCAGCCCAGGGCCTTGATCTTCTGCCAGAGGAAACTTGCCACAACTGAATCTAACATTGCCATATCTCTCAGGACTGTTATCACTGCAAATGCTGGCAAATGTTCTTGACATAAAACAATAGAAATTCTGCTGTCATTTCTGCATTAACGAGTCATAAAGCTCTGAAGAAACCCCAGTAGAAAGGTTTTCATCAAGTGCATCTGAGAAAATAATAAAAGACACAAGGAACAGCAGATAATTTCAAAGCAAGATTGTTGCACCATCGCATAGTACCTAAAAAGGACAGTTTGTAATCACTGACTTGAAAATAATACTAGTAGTAATTATAATAAATTTCAAAACAAAGTAACAAAAACCTTAGCCAAAACTTTAAAACCAAGTTCAAAGAATTACGTAAGTGAATGCTTTATAGATTATTATCCAATAAATAGCCATACATCACTCAAGTATTTTTTCATCTCCCCTCCCTCTTTCTTATGGAAAGAATCTCTCTTATCATTTCCACACCCAGCTAAGTGAAGCCGATTTCTGAGGACAACCCTTTTACAATCTCAACTTCATGTATTATTATACTGCATAGTGTAAATGCGGCAATCCTCCTCGAAAATACAGAAAAGTGAAAGGCAAACCAACCTCAGGGGCTACTCTCTGAGATTCTTAGAGGGAAGACAGAAATTGGGTCAATTTTTTATTATTGATTCTTTCCCTACTTTTTCTTCCAAAATACTACCCTGGTCTGCCACAGTGATTCTCTAAGACCCCTGAAATCTGCCTCAGGGATCTTAGATCATCACTGTGGTAGAAGGGTAGTATTTTGGTTTTTATGCAAAAATTGTCATCTAGGAATCACAAGTTTTATGACATTTTTTAATGAAGCTTAGAGTGGTTGTTGAAGAATGATGAAATTATATGATCCTTTCTTGTGTGCTACTTAACTTCATGATATAGGAGAGCTGAATGAATATAAAGGTGATACAGATAAGGTAAAATTAGATTTTACTTATAAATGACTGAAAATATGAATGTACACACACAATTTTATATCACCATTTGATCCCAAAGAAATTTTTTGTAACTGGTTTATTATGCTATCACTGGGCATTTTTTACTTTTCTAGAACTGTAACCTGCATACTCCTTAAGGCACATTTAGCAAATTATTCCCAGAAGTGCACTGCTTTGAGAAAATATGGATTTTTAAACTACACAAGCTAGAGAAACACGATCAAATTGAATCCTCTGCATTCTGAAATTTGCAAATAAAAATGTATACGTACATGTTACCCTGCTGTTTGTAAAAACAAACAACTACAGGGAACGTATAATATTAAAGGTTGATTACACTGTTATTGCTTAGATTTTTAGAAATTTGTCAATGAAAATTATCTCAAATACAATATATTGGATGGAAAAAGCAAGTATCATACAATCTATTTAAATGTTTTAACATACAAAACAATATCATATGTTCTAATGGATGCATCCCTGTCTAATGAAAGTACAAAAACATCTCAGGGAAGGATTCCTTCCTACTGAGACAGTGGTAGGTGACGGGTCAAGGGATGAGGATGGTGTGAGGCTTTAGCTGTATCTGAAATGTTTCTTAACAAAACAGAGTGAGCCAAGACCAACATGGCAAAATGTTAGCATTTGTTAAATCTGAGCAGTACTCATTGGTATTTGCAAAATTATTTTCTGAACACTTGAAATAATTTATAATTTTAAACATTTCCAATGTAAGAACATTATAAGCTTTTAAGAATAAAGTAAAAATTTAGCTTAAGAAGTGGCAAAATGGAGGCAATATCAACATCTTCACAACTGACAATTCTTTCTGTGTTGCGTGTCTCTGACAGACATAGACGAGTGCACTGCAGGGACGCACAACTGTAGAGCAGACCAAGTGTGCATCAATTTACGGGGATCCTTTGCATGTCAGTGCCCTCCTGGATATCAGAAGCGAGGGGAGCAGTGCGTAGGTAAGTACCACAGTGCAGTGAGCACGGTCCTGTCTTGAGTACCTTAACTGTTTCAACCTCAAGCATTCCAATGAAAGCATTCATATGTCTTTGGAGAGTGGTAGCCAGTAACTCCTTATTCTTTCACAGACTACCAATCCATTTTCCACAATAACAAGAAACAACCTTAAAGGTTGAGCCTATTCTGGATAACAAAGTGTTGGCTAAATGTTAGACGAAGCAAGAGCAGAAATTTGGGGTATGAATGGGAACATAAAAACAACCACAAAAAAAATTAAATTTGCTGTTTTGGGGGCCATTGTGCTAGCACACTGGTACTGTGGGCTTCATTCACCATCCACTGCTGCAGAGCATAGCATAGCACAGCACATAAAGCAAATGGTGGAGTTGCATTCCAAGCACCAACCCCAGTTCACTTTGAGACCTTGAGTAAGTTACTTAAATCCTGTGTCTCACTATGTTCACTTGTACTGTGGACATAGTACTGGTCCCTACCTCCAGAGCTCATGTAGGGAATGCTTAGAACAGTCCCTGTCCCTGTTCTAAGTCAACAGATGGGTATTAAAGGCTCTTTATGCTGCAAGCCTTTGTAGGATACCAGGAGTACAAAGCCAACTTCACCATGTGCCTGTGTTGGAGGGCCTAAGAGCATGAGCTCCCTGACAGCAAGACCAGGTCAGCTTGTGTCACTGTGGTCTCCCCAGTCCCTGAAGCATGCCCACCATGTGATGGAGGCTCTATGCATGTGTTTTGAGTGAATGGAAGAACAAAGTGTGAGGAAGCCAACTGGCAGATAGTGAAGTAAAATACAGTACTCTGGGCTCAATCATGAGGCCCAGCACTAGGCATGAAACTCTAACCGACTGTCCATTTATTTACATACCCCCTCTTATCACAGACCAGTGATATTTCCTCTTAGGAACAGAGAGTGAGGATGTGGGGACAGACGACCAGCGTCAGTTTTTGCCTGAGAATGTGAGCTGTTGATGTTCACATGTCAACACTGAGTTCCATGTAGGCCCCCGCCCAGTTCTGCCTGCCACAGGGCTGTGCCTAGATGCTGGGGTTAGTGCCCAGCCTCTGAGGAAGGCCCAGGGTTGGCTGTAAATGAAGCTGTGATTTAAAAGAAGAGTGCGTAGAAAACTCCAGAGATACCAAAATTTTGCCATTGTATTAGACAGGAAAATAAACATTTGAGGGCATAAAAAGTATAGAAAAAAAGAACTAATCCAACTTAGTGTGGGGTGAATCAAAGAAAATGGAACATATGGTCACAGCCCTTTTAATGTGGTAGGAGGAAATATTCCTAAACTCAGATCTAATCATGTGTCTTCCCTCCTGCTTCCCTCACTGAGAGAATCAAGTCTACATTCCTCGACAGAGCATGAAAGGTCTTGCTCAATCTGATCATTGTCCATTTCTGTTGCATAAACACCTCTCCCCCACCACAAAATAATATTATACCCCAGCTTTATTCCACCAGTTCCCCACACACATCACACAGTGTTACTTACACTTCGGTGCCTCTACACAAGCTCTTTACAGCACCAAGAACATTCCCTCATGGCAAACTCTTATTTCACTACCAAATCCTAGCTTAGGATCACTTCCTCTGGGAAGCCCGCTATGATCTACACAAATATAATTAGTTGCTCCCTCCCCTGTGCCAGTGCTTCTCAAATTTAGGATGAAGGATACTTTTTTGTAAATTTCCAATCTGTGGCAGGCCAATACTTCTGTAAAGTACAATAAAAATAATGTTGCAGTAATGTCAAATTGCTATTTATAAACATGTACTCTCAGTTTCTGTATTTAATCATTGCAGACTGGTCCAAATAGCCCATGAACCAGCAGCAGTCAGCAGGCCACATTTCAAGTAGCATGGTGCTCCCTGGGTCCCTTACACTCCTTTCTACTGCTGATCTTCTCATTCCATGGAATAATTTGTTCTATGCCTGTCTTTCATACCAGACAGGGCAGAACATAAGTATAGTGATTATCATTATAAACTTGCGGTACCAAACACAATGCTAGCAAATAACAATGGTTCAATGAATGTTTATTAGTTAAGAAGACATGCATCATTTATTCACCAAATAGTTATTGAGGGCTTAATGTGTAACAAGCATTGTTCTAGACACTGGGATAGTAGTAAACAAATTTTACAAATTCATAGTCCTCGTGGAGCTATTAGAAAGTATAATACCACTCATACAAATTAGCTATCAATACTAGCACCTGATGACAGTACTGAGGACTAGGAAGCACTATGCTAAAATTGCTCTTAATTAGTGTGAAGTTTCGATTCATTCAAATAGTATTTATTGAGCACCTACTATGCGAGGCCCTATTCCAGATCTAACAATGAACGGACAAAAAACCCTCTATCTCAAGGGGAGAAGACAGTTGAGGGGAGAAGACAGTTCTTATTTGCCATGCACTATAGTGAAGGAACATACAAGAAGCAAATAAACACATAACACAATGTTGAGTACTGTTAAGGACTACAAAGAAGTCTAAAGCAAGGTAAGGAAATAGATAGGGCAGAAGAACCTATTTTATATTGGTGGGAAGGGTGGCCACCCTGAGGAGGTGACATTTGAATGGACACCTGAACAAAGTAAGGGGAAAGCCATGTGAATATCTTCTTACTATTTATTTCAATATTCAAGTTAAATTAAATATATCTTGCAGCTTATTAGTTCCCATTTATGTTTACCTGCTTTGTGCCAGGAACTTTGCCTACATTATGTCATATAACTTTCCCAATAATTCTACTTACAGAAGAGGAAATGGAAGTTCGAGAGGTTAAGACCAAGCTAGTAATTGCCAGAACAAAGATTCAAACTCAGGTTATCCTGAGGCCACTTGAGCACACTACTTCCCATAATTTTAGTTATTAAAGTACCAAAAGAGCCCAGCATAAAGGTTTGTTTTGTTTGGGTTTACCACAAGGCAGTGTCATATATAGCATTACATTGTATATGCATAATGGTTGTTTTAAATTACACATGCCATGTTGAAGTTGTCACAAAGTGTAGAATCATGAATTAACGAAATTTTATTACACTTCTAAGATGTTAATCCTCCTTTGCAAGTTCTCAGTTGAGCATTTTATAGTTGAAAATATTTATAGGAGAAGGACACAGGCTGGAACACTTCATCAAAGTGTCAAAAGAGCACTCTCAAGAGGTAACTTATTTAGCATCCTATTCTTCCACAGTGTTCTTTTATTTGATATACAAAAACATCCTAAGATACACATGGCAAGCCGTGCTATCCACATCTTGCAGAACAAAAAAACAAAATACTGAAGGCATAAGTGACTTAGCCAAGGTCACCAGTTGAGCACAGCCCACAACTCTTTCTTCTTTGTTTCGTGCTGCACAATGTGCTTCAGTAGTTCTTTTTCACTTCTGTAATTATACATAAGCTTTTAGCTCCCCAAACTGACATCTTATATATATGTACAATAGTCTCAATTATTTTTTTTTCTTTAAATCTCAACCCACCCACCAAGTTTATTTACCACTGAATGGCATGAACATTGAGTCTTTGTTCTTAACATCTTAACTGCAGAATATGAAGTATATTTAAAATATATATATATACCCTAATTTTAACAAAATAGAGAGGAAAGTATTCCTTTTAAAAAGAGATTTTCTCTAGATAGGTTTTCTAGATAATGCTTTACAGAGAACTTGAAAGCAAACAGCAATGCTAATTCAATCATTTTGTTCTCTTTGTGTATGTGCCTGATAACCTAGACATAGATGAATGTACCATCCCTCCATATTGCCACCAAAGATGTGTGAATACACCAGGCTCATTTTATTGCCAGTGCAGTCCTGGGTTTCAGTTGGCAGCAAACAACTATACCTGCGTAGGTAAGCCTTTTGAGAACTTGCTGATTTCTGTCTTCACAAAAGGAAACCCCATGCCATGTTGCAGTATTTCCAGTTTTCTATGTTCTTGAGTAAATAGTTTCTATCGACTTCCCTTCAGCAATCATAAAGCTTAAAAGATAATAACCAATCTGTGTCTTAAAACACATCAAGATGTGAATGGAAAACTTTTTAACTTTGGTTTTAGTTCTCCTTTGTGGCTATATCAACAAATTTAAAACTACAAATCAATTGATATACATACACCAATTAGTCAAAAGTGTGTGATATAATACTGAAAGTGCCAAAGAGGTTACTACCAGTTCAAGTATATAAACTTTCCACTGCAAGTGCATCTGATTTTTACATGCTGCTTCTCCCCTTTCAGAATGCAATGTCACGGCACACAATTAAAAGATTGGCATGACTTGGAAAAAGTCTAGTGTAGGAAAAATGCCTTTTCACAATATTTTCAGTGCTTTAGAGCATTGCAAAACTCCGTATGGGTCTCAAAGGCTTATGTTATAATTGTAATGGAATTTAACAGAACCCATTTAAAAAGTAATAAATAGCACAGATAAATCTTCAGTACAGCATGCTGAGAGACCATATCAGTGTAAGTGTCTTATATCAATTATTTATAGAACTGGCATTTTGTATCTGTACAACAACAAAAGAAAATAGATACTGGAATGTATATTTATTAGAAGCATTAAATTCCTTTGGAAAGATTCATCAAACATCAAACTAACTGTCATTCCTAGAAAAAATATTTTGGTATTTCCAAAAGAAATATATGACAGACGTTTGAAGTTGTTCCAACAAATATGAAACCTAAATGGATGTTCTCCAGTGAGCTTCTGCAGGGCAAATAATTCAGCTAGGGAATTATTTATCAGCAGATGACATAGGTACAAAAGAGCAAGGATGTGTTTAAAGTCTCTCTCTCTCTCTCTCTCTCTCTCTCTCTATATATATATATATATATAACTTTTTTCCAGATATAAATGAATGTGATGCCAGCAATCAATGTGCTCAGCAGTGCTACAACATTCTTGGTTCATTCATCTGTCAGTGCAATCAAGGATATGAACTAAGCAGTGACAGGCTCAACTGTGAAGGTAAAACTCTTCCCAGATAGTATGGAATAAAGTCCAATCCCTGTGATTGCTGTTGTTTTATCTGATTATGTACCCGTTTATGAAAACAAATGTTTACCCATGGGAATTCTGTTCTGAAATCCAGTTAATGTAGTTCAGTTGTTACATTGCCTTTTTAGTGTGTTACCAAGAAAAAGGAAAGGAAGTAAAATAACTGAAATATTAGGTGCAGGCTGGCCCTAATAATTAGAAAGGGTGCTCTAGCATGTTGCTTCTCAGTGTGTTATCCAGTGACCAGGTGTGTCAGCACCTCCTGGGAGCTTATGAGAAACGCAGAATCTCAGGCTCCAACTCAGACCTTCTAAGTCTGAATCTACATTCAACAAAAACTCCAGGTGACTGGTGTGCACATTTAAGTTTCAGAATAGCCAAGTGCATGTCAAAATATTAAAATAAAAATCAAGAGATCTGGCTTCTGGTTCTATGCCTGCTACTGTGTGACTTGGGCACATTTCTTAAGTCGCCTGGGTTTTACTTTCCACATGAACAAGAGGAGGGTCATTTAACTAGACTGATGACCTTCAGAGTCCATTGCATGTGCACATTTTGTTGTATAATTCAAAAGGTATTAGACATCCTGAGGGGGATGCCACGGACACTTGATGTCCCTGACCTCCTCACAGTTCACTCAGCTTTACACAAAGCTCGAACCCTAACGAGAGAAGCCTCACATCATGCCATTACGCTCAAAACTGAAAGAGGCTACCTCAGGACAGCTGCCTCTGCCCTTCTGAGTAAACTGTAGGGACATCACTATTCAGAAATGTAAAGCATTCTTCCCCTGAAGGCCAGCTCCTGCCAAGTTGTCATTCTGGAAGCTTGCACAGGTTAGGGGACTTGGAGTTCAAAGCTCAGATGAACTTGGTGTCAAAGTCACCCAATTTCTGAGAAGACAAACATGAACTCTACATCCTGGATGGGTCTGCAGAGTCCAAAATGAAGACCATCAACCACAAGCCAATTCATTCAGTAGTGTAGTTAGGTCCAGGATTAGCCAAATTGTGAGTAACGATTCAGTAAAAGTCATGATAAGAAAAACTCTTTGTGCTGTGAAGTCATAGAGGGAAATAAGCTGATATTGTTAGAATTTAGCTTTCAGCTGCTTATAAAGTTTTGTATTTCTATTTCAGAATTTGCAATATTTTTACTCTCTTTAGCTCACCTCAAAAGTATATTACTTCCCTGGGACTGTTGAGCAGGAAAAAATATATATATACGTGTGTGTGTGTGTGTGTGTGTGTGTGTGTGTGTATATGAAACCCAGGCAACTTAAGAAATGTGCCCAAGTCACACAGTAGCAGGAATAGGATCAGAAGCCAGATCTCTTTATATATACAGATATAATTTTTCTCCTTAAAATATAATTTTAATTATATATAATTATTTTAATATAAATATTTTTAATCTTTATATATATATGTGTGTGTGTGTA
Source organism: Mandrillus leucophaeus (assembly GCF_000951045.1). Lineage (NCBI taxonomy): Eukaryota > Metazoa > Chordata > Mammalia > Primates > Cercopithecidae > Mandrillus > Mandrillus leucophaeus. Next base: position 691,513 of record NW_012105564.1, read on the forward strand.
TGTGTGTGTGTATATATATATATATCCAAAGTAGTGGTGCATAAGCTTTTCAACTCTGTGTCCTTGCTCTTGTCTGATTCGACAGACATTGATGAATGCAGAACCTCAAGCTACCTGTGTCAATATCAGTGTGTCAATGAACCTGGGAAATTCTCATGTATGTGCCCCCAGGGATACCAAGTGGTGAGAAGTAGAACATGTCAAGGTAAGTTTTTTTTTTTTTTTCATATGTTAGGTATTTAGTTTTAACCAGGAAGAGACGAGAAGTTGTTACAGGATTCTCCCATAGACTTTCATTTTTCCCACTTTGAATATACAATTTAAGCTTTTTTTTCCCCTGTTCATCATAAAATATATACATCTCATAAAGAGGCAATTCTATGCTTATGCCGACTTTCCTTGAAATTCAGAGTAATCATTTTTCATCCTTAAAAGATAAATAATTTTAATAAAATGTTGATATTTCTTTATGCCGACTTTCCTTGAAATTCAGAGTAATCAGTTTTCATCCTTAAAAGATAAATAATTTTAATAAAATATTGATATTTCTTCTATGTAACCTACATAATCTCTTTGAGATACATCTTCAAATCATCCACTGGAAAAGATTCAGTTATTAAAATGTTTCACCTGTGAGTTTGAGTATAGAGCATAAGCTCAATATGTGAGTTAAACATATCTCCATCCAGTCTCAGTTCTCTAAAATACGAGAATTATGAATTGGGTAAGAATGTAGGTGCTGAGAAAAGTCAGCCTAGTATGTCGTAAAATATATTTGAATATTTTAGAGAAAAACTACTAACCCCAAAGTAGCTAATGACCTTGGGTCTAGTTTCAAAATAAACATTCAGATGATCTTCACAACTATACAAAAGTGGAAGAGGCCACTCCCTATAATGGTATGATTTCAGAGTCTCAGAAAAATCTAAAAAAAAAGGACCCTACCTCCAATGTTGCATGTAGTTGAAAATTTTCTTTACAGGGAAAGGACTGTCAGATAAAATCAAAAATGTAGAAAATCCTGGAAAAGTTAGTACAAACACTTAAATTTACACAAAGCAACAAAAGAATGAAAAAAATGACCGAACTTGAGGACAAAAAACTTGTTTGAATCCCAGCTCCACTGTATTCAGTCTGCACAATCTTGAACAAATTATCAAACTGCTTTGAGCCTCAGCTTCCTCATTTGGAAAAGGGAGTTGTGGGAATTTAGTGGAATGACATACATAAAAATAATCTGCAAACTATAAAGGCTGTACAAGTCAAGGTGTTTTTATGAAATTTACTTACCAATGTAACTGGCCAGTAGTAAATCTTCTGTAGAGAGTCCTTTTTAATCAGAGTTGGAGTAAAGGCACACAAGGACAATAAAGATCCTGTTAAGAAAAGAAAAGATCAAGGAAAGGAGACACTGGGGATTCTCAGTCTATATCATGATTTTACAGGAAAGTATTAACTCAGAGGAAATCTATGACCTGGGATTTTATAATAGGCACACAATTATTCAACTGGACTCCTACCAATGAGTATGAGCATAATCAGAATGTAGTTCATTGCACAATGAACATCTTTATAACCCGTTCCAGGTTACTACACACTTTATAAATGTTAATTGTGGGAAAACATTGCATTCCAATGGTTTTACTTACTGAACCCTAATTGCGACTTTCAACAAGCATATTATATGCAAGAAAATGTTAGCTAGTGGAATGTCTTAACAAATTTCTCTGGAGTCCTTCAAACAAATATCTATGTGTTTCTAATCAAAAATTGATTTGATGCTCAGCAAAAGACAGAAGCAGATTAATGCACAGTGGGCTCCTACCTGCTTAGCCTATCTATCTGGAAACATTTATATCTATTGTAATTAAAGGTGGAAAATGCACTAAAGTTGCAAGTGGGGGATTCATAAATGTTGTATGTTGAAGATATGCAGCTTCAGAATGTTTGGTTAAGCCAAAACATTTTTTGTGAAAAAGAGTTAACATTCTTCTAAAGTATAAAGCAATTGCTTTCCCCTACTGAAATCATTCCTTTTGAGCCTTGTCCACAGGAATAAAATGAAATTGAAAAGGTTTGGATTCTTAACTTTCTCCAAAGACTTATTTTGGGGATGAAATAACTGTTCTCATTTCACAGGCCTATACAAATGAAAACTGTGTGTGTGTGTGCATATGTGTGTGTGTGTGTGTGGAGAGAGAGACAGAGAGACAAAGAATACACATACACATAGACACACACTCATCAAATATTTTGAGAGTATTAATTTCTGAAAATTTTTCCAGAATGATTAAGGTGATGATTATGCTAGGCTCTACATTACTGGAAGTAATAAATGAAATTATAAAGTTGTCTTTTGCTTCTGTTGGACTCCATATAACAAATCAGTATTAGTTTTCCCTGTACCTAAACAGCATCTTTATTTTTCAAAAAAGTGGAAAATACTGAAAGGATAAGTCAATTGTGATTTCATCCGAAGAATCTAAGTTTTCTTTCTTTAGCCATAGCCAGCCCAAGAAGACACTTTTTGTAACTGTCTCCTGGAGACTACCTGGCTTTTCCAGTCTCCTCTTGAGTTCCAGATAACTTTAGCCAGTTTAGAAGCTAAAATACTTTTTTTTCCCTCCAAAGTCAAGGCATGAATTATTTAGAGTATGTGAACTAGAATGAGCCACTAAACCCTTATTTGTTTTTCATCCATATCAAGTGAAAATATCTTTCTCACCTACCTCCACAGAGTTTGCGTGAAGAGCAACTTAGTTCAATTTATTATTTCTTAAAAGCCAGGTGCTCTATTGCATTAATGCTAGGTGATTAAAGGATTAAAAGATGGGTACAATAACCGTTGCCCTCAAGGAGTTTACAAGCTAATAGAAGGGTTAAGCTAGACATGCAGATTTCAATAATGCAAAGCAGAAAGCAATAAAGGCCCTTAAAAAAGAACACCAGATATGAGAATTCAAAAGAGACCATATCCCAGCACCTAGCCCATGCTTGGCTTAAAGTAAGGATTCAGTAAATTACTTACGGAATTAGTAAATTCATGAATGAAAATATCTCATTGTGGAGAAGGAATGATTCAGAAAAAGTTTACATTGAATAAAATATAAATCACTATTCAAATGTAAAGGGAGACAGACATAGAGATGTAGATATTAATTTTATTTGTATTGTTGTTGTAAATGTAATGGCTCTCTAGTAAAACTGTTCTCTCAGATGTCATCTGGAGGCTTCTGATTCACAAATCTAAAGTCAATCTTTGTCCAGCCTGAGGTAAACACAGCCCTTCTTCCCGGGACTCTCTCTCCCTCTGACTTCTTTGGCAGTGCCTTTTCCTGGGTTGTCTCCCTCCACTGACAGCCTCTTCCTTAACTTCCTCTTTTTCCTTACAGTCCTAAAATTGCTATGCTCTACGAGGTGGAACACTTCATAGTTTCACTTCTTGTGCTGTGCTTCCTCTGGACAGTAATAATCCACTCCCAGCATGCTTCAGCTTACTGAAACCACATTTCTAGCTTTCTCCTTTCTCCCGAGTTCCTGAAAGAGATGGTAAGCTGCCCTCCATAATTTATGCTTGCTGATTTCTCAGCTTGGAAAGGCTTCCCTGCCCCAGCCATGAAAACTCCATCTAACCATCACCCTTTAAGACCACGTTGAGATGCCTCTTCCTTCCTTCAGCCTTCCCTAATCCCTCTGGCAAAATGACCCAACTCTGCTCCACATCCCCCAGTATACTTATCTGTCTCTTACTTAATTCCATTTTACTTTCTAAGTAACCATATACATATTCCCTTAATTATAATGTCCCTGAGGACAGGAACTGGTGTTTATTTAACTTTTATATAGGCAGAGTCAATGGTTAACATTGGGCTTTGAATTCAACAGATGAACAAGAGGTACTGGATAAAATATCACGAAATGACACATATTAATCTGCCTAGAATGTCACAGCTCTATCTGTCCTGAATTCAATGCAATGAACACCCAGGCTTGTGTCTAAAAGCAGGTTGAACACAGTCCAGATGCCCTCACACCTCCTTCCTTGCAAACAGAATCTGCCAGTAATATGATTTAATTAGATCAGTTCATTAGTTTAGTTAGTAAACTCTTTGACCCTACATCTCTACAGATATAAATGAGTGTGAGACCACAAATGAATGCCGGGAGGATGAAATGTGTTGGAATTATCATGGCGGCTTCCGTTGTTATCCACGAAATCCTTGTCAAGATCCCTACATTCTAACACCAGAGAAGTAAGAAAAATCAGAACTTTTGAAAGTGAGGATTTTCTGGTCTTACCAAGCCAAACTGCTAACTACTTTTGTTTGTCTCTGCAGCCGATGTGTTTGCCCAGTCTCAAATGCCATGTGCCGAGAACTGCCCCAGTCAATAGTCTACAAATACATGAGCATCCGATCTGATAGGTCTGTGCCATCGGACATCTTTCAGATACAGGCCACAACTATTTATGCCAACACTATCAATACTTTTCGGATTAAATCTGGAAATGAAAATGGAGAGTTCTACCTACGAGTAAGTATCCTGAAGGCAGCCTTAACTATTGAGAAAGATGGGAGTTTGTTGTTGTTGTTGTTGTTGTGTGGTATCCACATGTGGAAGGAAAGCAAACATTTGAAGAGTCTTATGTGTAGGCATTGTGTAAGCCCTTCCAGGTACATTATTTCATTTATTCCTCTTGGTAACACTGCTAGATAGATATTAATATTCATCTCCATTTTTTACGGAAGAGAAAAGTGAGATGCAGAAAGTTTAAGTAGCATCCCTGAAGTCACTCAAATATTAAGTTTGGCAGACTCTGATAGAGTTGTGTGTGACTACCAAAATACAAGCCTCCCATCCCCCCGCCCCAAACACCCCCTAAGTAGGTATCACTAATCATTGATGGTTAATTAATTATATATAGGCATACATATAATTCAAATCCAAAATAATTACTGGAGCTTCTAAAGAGTTTTCCAGAAATCATGAATTCATCATTGTTACATTCACAAGTCAGTTTACATTCACACCGAAACTGAAACCTGTAAGTACGTGAGAAGTGACCCCACCTCCCCGCACAGTATGTGTCAGTAGTTGTACCATTCTTGCAAACTTCTGGGCTGACAGTATAGAGTCACCTTCCTATCTTTCATTGCCTGTGTGAAATCTACTTTCTGAATTCTGCCATTTCCCTCTTCACACTGTCTCCTGGGTTATCTTTGCTTCCTCACATCCCTATGTCTCTTCCCATAAACTGGCTCCTGTCATTTCCATGATCCCTTCAGTGGCTTCTGAGCTGGTCTCCCTGACCCCAAAGCCTCAGCCTTCCAGTCTCCCTACAAAATCTCAGCAAGTTCATTTTAGGTTAAAATTTGGACATATTTTAAATACGGCTCACCACTTCATGTGAAAATGATGGCACCCTACCAAGTAGTTTGCAGAGTTACGGTAACTGTTTCATGCTAATGATGTTATTCATCCAGTTACAATTTTCTCAAAACTCCTTTGGGCACTCTTTATTTTTAATCAAATTTTAAAGCCAATATTTCATTTTGAGAATATGAATTAAATTGGGAAATTCGTCCTTGTGGCACAGTTTACAGATTTTTAATGTTTACCCATTTATCCTGTTTTTTGATATATTAATTTCCCATATAGCTCCAGAGTTATGTGATACTATTTCTTTGCCAGTATATTAGAAAATGATTAATTTCTCATGACCAACTTCTGAAAAGAAAGACCCAATGCAAAATGCAATCTATTACAATTATTTTTTCTAACAAAAAAGAATATAGTTCTTTAACATTTGATATTTTAAATTTGACATATTCTTGCTATTTATAAGAAATTTCCACTGAGTGAATTTTACACAGTTCAGATACTGCCAATTAACTAATTCTAGCCTAAACAAATAACATTATTTTTAAATAACAAAATCTTTAAAAATAATTTTCTATTTTGAACTTTTAGCCATAATGTAAGAAAATAAAATTTTCTAGCAGAATAACCAAAGAGTGAAACAAAGTTCCAACGTGTTTTTTCTTTGCAATTAAACGTGGCACTTTTACAGTTACTTACTATTCATATCAGTGCATTTACTGACTTGATACTTTCAAATAAAAAGTGTTTTTCTCCAGTGAAATCCTTCTTCTCATGACTGATATAAAACATTGCCAATTTTGATAGTTCCAGAGTTAAATAATGTTAAATTATTTGAAAAAAAAATTATTTAAAATAATAAAAATAGACATTTCAAGACTATTTCTTGTCACATAATTCAAAAAGTACTTGGATCAGACCCTACAGTTTCTCCACTAAAATTCTACTTGTGCAGAGGGCATTGAAATGCATCAACAGCAGGTTAAATAAGTTAATTAGGTTAATTAATTAGCTTAATTAAGCACCTACTACATGCTCAGCTCTATGCTAGGTGTCATGAGGAATTAAAAGGACATGTAATGCACATTTTCTGATTTTAAGGAACTTTAAATATTATTGTGTAGAAAAAATTAACATCTATGAAAATAGAAAGGGGGCAATTTTGTGCTCAATTCCAGGGTCCAAATAAAACGTGGGCTGTCACAGAAGGTTTCTTGATAGTCATGAGTAGCCTGATTCTTGAAAGGATAAATATAAAATTTGATTTATATTCCTTTTGAGAAAATGCTGAGAAAACCATCTTCCCTGGAAAAGAGAACATATTGTAAAGAAAGTACATGAAATTGAAGGTTGAATATCCAACATACCCCCCAGTACCCCAGTGTCTCTTCTCCCTTACTGAGCCTTACTATTATTATTCATAGCCCTATCACTGCCTAGTCTAGTGTTCACTGAACTATGTCATCCACTAGAATATGAGCATAATGAGAGCAGAGACTACACCTGTCTGTTCACTCTTCTATCCTCAGCACATGGAATGGTAGCTGGCACATAGCAGATGCTAAAAAAATATTTTAAATGAATAAATTAATTCAATCAACACCGTCAAGGTGTTATTATTACCTACAACTATTGTTTACAAGAGGTATGCACCATGGAAGATCCTGGAGACATAAAAATGAATAAACCCAAGCCAGTTCCTGCCCCCATGGAGCTTGTAGTCAAGACACTGAACAAGTGATCAGAAAGATGCTGACTGCTGCAGCAGAGGGTCGCAAGCTGCTCATGAGTATATAGCAAGTAGACCTAACCAAAGCATTCTCTCCCTTGGTTTAATGTCCACCCATTGAGGTAACTGCTAAATCCTAATCCATGACTCTATCCGTTGGCATTCAAACTCACACATACACTTACCTCCCTCTCCAACCTCATCTCCCTCCACTCACAAGAACCCATCACATTCTTCATCAAAATGAAACTGCACCCAGTTCTTCTGAACATATTACTTTACAAAACTTTCAGTTGTCCCTGGTGACTCTCCTCAGGCTTTCAAAAGCTTTCTGTCAGTGCTTCAGGGCTCTTCTTTGTCTTCCCTGTATACATACACATTTATGTATCTTCATACGTGCCCTGGGTAACCCCATATATCTTAGCATTTACCACATTCTGTTGAAAAACTGTTTCCATTTCTCTTTACTTACTAAAATGTAAACAGATGCACAATGTTGAGAAAATGAAAAGTGACAACTTTGTTTACAAGTTCAGAAATTATCAGATTCTCACTTAAGCTCTAGTCTCTGTAAAGTCCACAACTTCTCAATAAAAGTGAAGAAAAATGTTAACAGAGAGGGAGGAATCAAAAACAAAGAACTTTTTTTTTTTTTAAAAAAAAAAAAAAAAAAAGCAAGTCCTTGGAAGTTGGAACTAATGACTGTATTAGACAAGGGATAAGAGCCAAGAAGAGTTGAAACCAAGAAGGGACCAAGTAGTGGCTCTTGTATACCACCCTCAAAATTCTCCCCCTAATTCTTATAGGAGGTATACTAACAAAGCATAGAAACTCCAATGCAAGGAAAATTATTCTTTCCTTTTTCTTTTTTCTTTTATTTTAGCAAACAAGTCCTGTAAGTGCAATGCTTGTGCTCGTGAAGTCATTATCAGGACCAAGAGAACATATCGTGGACCTGGAGATGCTGACAGTCAGCAGTATAGGGACCTTCCGCACAAGCTCTGTGTTAAGATTGACAATAATAGTGGGGCCATTTTCATTTTAGTCTTTTATAAGAGTCAACCACAGGCATTTAAGTCAGCCAAAGAATATTGTTACCTTAAAGCACTATTTTATTTATAGATATATCTAGTGCATCTACATCTCTATACTGTACACTCACCCATAATTCAAACAATTACACCATGGTATAAAGTGGGCATTTAATCTGTAAAGATTCAAAGTTTGTCTTTATTACTGTATGTAAATTAGACATTAATCCACTAAACTGGTCTTCTTCAAGAGAGCTAAGTATACACTGTCTGGTGAAACTTGGATTCTTTCCTGTAAAAGTGGGACCAAGCAATGATGATCTTCTGTGGTGCTTAAGGAAACTTACTAGAGCTCCACTAACAGTCTCATAAGGAGGCAGCCATCATAACCATTGAATAGCATGCAAGGGTAAGAATGAGTTTTTAACTGCTTTGTAAGAAAATGGAAAAGGTCAATAAAGATATATTTCTTTAGAAAATGGGGATCTGCCATATTTGTGTTGGTTTTTATTTTCATGACCAGCCAAAAGGTGGTTGTTCATTACATAGTAATAAATCATTGTTGTACAATATGCTGGTTTCTGTAGGGTATTTTTAATTCTGTCAGAAATTTTAGATTGTGAATATTTGGTAAAAAACAGTAAGCAAAATTTTCCAGAATTCCCAAAATGAACCAGATATCCCCTAGAAAATTATACTATTGAGAAATCTATGGGGAGGATATGAGAAAATAAATTCCTTCTAAACCACATTGGAACTGACCTGAAGAAGCAAACTTGGAAAATATAGTAACATCCCTGAATTCAGTACTTCCACAAGATGCAGAACAAAATGAATAAAAGGTATTTCACTGGAGAAGTCTTAATTTCTAAATAAAATTTAAATCCTAACACTTCACTAATTTATAACTAAAATATCTCATCTTCGTACTTGATGCTCACAAAGGAAGAAAGTGATGATGGTTTTTATTCCTGGCATCCAGAGTGACAGTGAACTTAAGCAAATTACCCTCCTACCCAATTCTTGGGAATGTTTGATACATCTCCTTGTTTAAAATGTCACTGCTTCACTTTGATGTGTCATATTTTTAAATAAAAATAAATATTCTTTTAGAAGATCACCCAATCTTTGGAGGTTTTTCAGTGTAGTCAACAGCCCCCAGTATAATTTTTATATCTGGGAAAAACATCAGTTGTAGGTGCCAGCGGAAGAACTACTATTAGATTTTTTTTAATAAATAAACTGGGAGATGAGGAAGCAAAAAGACAGTTAAAGTCATGCCACAAAACAGGCAACTTTTTCTTACATCTAGTTTCACAGCATATATGAATAACCTCTGTCACCAGGTAATCTTGCCGCTAAAACAAATATCTCTCAAAGACTTGACTAGTGTGCAGCAATTGCCAAAAAGAAAGTTCACCAAGAGCCCAAGGAACAAAACACAAACTCCTTGTGTGAGAGTAGGGGATGGGCTCTTAAAGGTTAAAGGGGTACAGAAACAGGAGAGAGAACAGATCTGACCAAGGGACAGGACAGAAGCAGAATCAACAGCCACAACACAGCAAGACTGTTGAGTTCATTCCTCTTACCCTGTCTACATGATTGCTTACAGTCAAGATAAATTACAGCTTGATCTAAATGTTTCCATTTTTAATCAGTCTAGTGACTTTTCTACATACAAAAACAGTTCTCAAGTGAGAGCTGGGAATAGCAACAGTTAAAGAAAAAAAGCCTAAGACCTTCTTCCAACACATTTTTCCCTCTTAAACAAGACGACTGGTCTTGTCTATAGCTCCCGAGGGAATTGTAGAAGAAACAGGAATCTCTGAAATGTTTATGCTAAGCTCTGGCCCTCAATTTCTACCTCCAAATATATATATGTATATTCTGGGCCTACGGAAGCCATTAACTGCAGACAAGATGTTTGCCCTTTTATCCCAAAGCCTAGTCCCACCCACAAATCACAGACACATGGAAAGGGTTGATACTGAAGTTTCACTGAGGCAATTTCTTTGTTTTGTTGTGGTAAAATTTACCATTTTAGTCATTTTAAAGTGTACAGTTCAGTGGCATAGAGTACACTCAGAGTTTTGTGCAAATATCATCACTATCTGGTTCAGGGGTCCCCAACCACTCCTCCAACAACCGGACTGCAGACTGGTACCTGTCCATGGCCTGTTAGGAACCGGGCCGCACAGCAGGAGGTGAGCAGTGGGCGAGCATTACCACCTGAGCTCTGCCTCCTGGCAGATCATCCCAGCATTAGATTCTCATAGGAGCATGAACCCTATCGTGCATGCAAGGGATCTAGGTTGTGTGCTTCTTATGAGAATCTAATACCTGGTAATCTGAGGTCTGAGGTGGTACAGTTTCATCCCAAAACCATCCCCCACCCCTCCCCACCCTCACCCCCCACTATCCCCACCCATGGAGAAATTGTCTTCCACCAAACCTGGTGCCAAAAGCTGGGGACCACTGATCTAGTTTCATAACATTTCATCACTCAAAAATCAATCCCATACCTGTTAACAGTCATGCCCATTTCCCCTTCCCATAAGCCCCTCTGGGAGTTAACATTAATCTACTTTCTATGGATTTGCCTATTCTGGATGTTTTATGTAAATAAGTTCATACAATAATATGTGGCCTTTTGTGTCTGGCTTCTTTCACTCAGCATGTTTTCAAGGTTTAGCCATGTTATAGCATGTGTCAGTACTTCATTTCTGTTTCCAACTGAATTATATTCCATTACATAGATCTGTCACATTTTGTTTATTCATCAGTTGATGAACATCAACTGATAAGCTGTTTATACCTGTGATTATTCCTTTTCAATTTGGGGTGTCGAAAAGAAACTGTTTCCTAGACTATTCACCCACTAGTTTCACAGCCTAAATTCACCCACTTTTAGTTTGACTTTTGACTAAAAAGAATAGCAAGTTAAAAAAAAACTTTTTTTAATTCATGGAAGCAAAAACCTAGAAAAAGCTTTGAGAAGCTAACACATGAGTTCCTTTACAGGTGCAGTCATCCTCAGTAAATGTAAATATCTCATCCTCTCTTACTTTGAAATCGAAAATAAATATCATGTCTAAAAACAAATCAAAGCAGTAAGACAAAATTCTGCTGTTTTCAAACTACACACGATTCTTTCCTTCCCTCCATGAAAATCACTGGTTTAAGCCTGCTCCCATAGATGAAAATTATGGAAATAATTTATTGTCATTTATTATTGTAATTTTTCTCAGCATTTATTGAGAAAATCCTAAAGTAATTCCTTCCAATGTCTAATAGTGGGATGGTATAGAAGAACCAAGAGTCTATTTAGTCTTGGGGAAGTCACTTAGCTTCTCAGTACCTTGGTTTCATCTATAAAAGTGGGATATCGAAACAACATGTTCTTCCAGCTTTGAAAACCAGGTGTGGTGGCTTCCACCTGTAATCCTATCACTTTGGGAGACCGATGCAGGTGGATCACTTGAGCCAGGAGTTCGAGACCAGCATGGACAACATAGTGAAACCCCATCTCTACAAAAACATACAAATATTACCAAGGTTTGGTGGCATGTTCCTGTAGTCCTAGCTACTTGGGAGGCTGAGGTGGGTGGATCGCTTAAGCCCAGGAGGTAGAGGTTGCAGTGAGCTGTGAGTGCACCACTGCACTCCAGCCTGGGCAACAGAACAACACCCTGTCTCAGGAAAAATAATTATACATATATATATATCTCCCAGGAATGCACCATTGAAAGAAGCTGTATTTGCCAAATCTTTGAAAGCATCTGAGTCTTCTTTGTACGCAATGACTATTGGAAGGCATTAGTCATTGGTGGAATAAAAAAATGAATAGTGCCCACCCAAAAAAACATATCTTCACTTTATGGGCTCATTATTAACGCTGAGGACATAATAAATAATCCAATTTAACTATGTTTTTTAAATTGCAATTCAAACAACAATTACTGTTAGTATTCATTCTTATGCATGTTTTTGCTCCTTTCCACTGAAACTAATTGCAATCTGATTACTCATGTTAAATTGGAAGTCATTTTACCTTATTTCACCAGTGGAAAAAATGGCTAGTCATGAGTTCCCACACTTCCAAACATGCTTTCAGGGAATGTTTTTACTCAGTGAGCCTCAGTAATGAGAACTGACGTAGATGTTTCCAACACTTCACTGTTCTAATACCTGTGGCCTGGGCTCTGAGACTTCCATGCTCTCTGACTGGACACAGTTGTTTTTTGACAGTGGTTAGGAAAGACCTCTTGCTTGTTAAGCTCTCAAAAAGAGAATAATTTCCCTTCAGCTGCCAAATTTCCCTCTTAACTAGTTTCTTTAACAACTGGCAATCTCCATCTCCTCCAAACATAAAATATCTCCTATTTCATACCCTTATTTTTAATAATAATAGGATTCTAGAACTTAGGTACCATCCTGTAAAAATCTCTTATTTTTAAGACTTTCACAACATCACAGTTTGTTGAGCAAGAGTGCTATGCCTAGAATGCAGTTCTTATGACTTAGATTAGGGCTCTTTTCATTGGTCATACTCCAAATTTCAACACCAACGAGCAACGTCTTTCCTTTTAAACCCCTTCTTGAACAGTGTTCACTCCACATCATGGGCCAGCCTTGCTGGTTGCATGACTTTTTTTCATCACTGCTTTCACATGCAATCGGATGGAAATAACATAGATACCACCAACCTGATTCTTACTTACTTTCTTGAACTGTGGCTTATTGTTCTCTTTAACTCCAGAGAGGCAGAAGTAATCGTGTTACCCAAAATACTCCTGAATTCTGGAAACTGAAATGCACAAACACCAGTCATGTAGACCTCACTATACTTGAGAGGACAGCAGTTTCCAGAAGAAAAGAGGCTATTAGTAGAGATCCAAATGGATCTCTACTAATAATGGGGAGCTTTGAGAGCAATAGTGATTGATATGGTTTGGATGTTTCTCCCCTCCAAATCTGATGTTGCAATGTGACCTCCAATGTTGGAGGTGGGGGCCTGGTGGGAAGTGTTTGGGTCATGGGGTGGATCCCTCATAACTGGCGTGGTGCCCTCCCTGCAGTAACATGTTCACATGAGAGCTGATTATTTAAAGGAGTCTGGCTTCTCCTCCTGTCCTTTGCTCCTGCTCTGGCCATGTGATATACCTGCTTCACTTTCCACCATGATTGTAAGCTTTCAGAGGGCCTCATCAGATGGTGATGGTGGTATCACGTTACCTGTACAGCCTGCAGAATCATGAACCAATTAAAGCTCTTTTCTTTATAAATTACCCAGTTCAGGTATTTATTTATAGCAATGCAACAACAGCCTAATACAGTGGTGAAGATAGAATGAGTCTAACACTTCCCTGGTCCAGGAGCTGGACAAAAAAGCATACAGTGTCCTTCCTGCTGTAAGGATTATTATAAGGTCAAGGGTTAATATAAAGAACATTGCCATTCCTTGACACTGGTTAACATTCATTAGGTGATTTTCGAAGGTGCAAATATGTACAAGGAACATCATCACCCAATGGCTTCTGTTTTAGAGGCCTACAGGAAGACAAGATACCACACTATTAACAACTCAGTCCTCAATGGGGCTTTCAGTTCTTTCACATGTGAAAATGGCAAAAACACATAGGTATTTTTTAATCATAATTTAAAAATATAAGTATTGAAGAATAGAAATCAGCTAGAAACCAATCCCCATATCTAATACATGTAGTAATTTCCACCACTCTTCATTTACAAGGGAGATGCTTTAGTGAATTCAAATGATGGAAATGGAAAGATTGTTCAATACCCCAAGGCCACCTGAACACAGCCCAGTGGGATTATTATTTTTGGGGAAGCTTCACAAATAAAAGTTTATTGTTGAATCTTGTTTCCATGACTTCAAGCAGTTGCTTGTGTTTTGAATAGCTATGTATGCTTCTAACTTTCTCTCCTTTTAAAATCTAGAACAGCTGCTGGTCTGCTCATATGTTATGCATAAGAAGCCCACAAGGGACAAGGCCCTCTGTTAATATGTCGAATTATTTTTAACACAGTTATATTTCTATCCCAAATCATCATCTCTGAAAGATGGCAAGCTTCCATCTTCCCAGCTGGGGGGAGCACCTGCAAAATTCAAACCCAAATTGTGACACATCTGGTACCAAAAAACCAGTCTTGTTTCATCTGGCCAGCAGACTAAAATATCAAGATCGTTGAACAGAAACAAGGCAAAAAGTTAACTGCCTCTTATATGCAGTCAACGCAGATGTCTAGTTAAGCTGTTTATATAGTAAGCGCATGTGTATGTTAACGGAGCACAGACCCCTTTAATAAGCCAGAGTTGGAATATAAATGCAAGAGAATTTTAAAGACCTGAATGCAATAATTCAGTTCTTTTTTATCTTCCCATAGAAACTAGTTTCTGCAAAATCTCAGCATGATATTTAAACAGACGCATATAACACAAACAAATGATTTTGTTGAGTTATTTGAGTATCTCCAAACTGTTTATTTCCTTTAAAAACTCCATTTTATGTTTTTGTATTTTAATATTTAGATTATGTTTCTTTAAGTAGTAAATTACTTGCATATGACTTAAACAAGGTGTCTTGGTTTGTGTTGCCCCAAATGCAGATTCTGACATAAAAACTGAGTTCTGACATAAAAACTGAGTTCTGGTAGGTTAAGAGGTTGGGGAAAGTGACCCAGGGAAGGGAAAGATGCCAATGAATTAGTGAGTAAATGAGTGGATCATCTCCATGAGCAACTGTAGCTCAATTCCTCTGACAAACCATATGGAACTCACCTGAGAAACATTCCACTAGAGGCCACATGGGCTGGAGCATTTATCCACCAACTCCCATCCCTGTGGTAAGTGTTTCCCATACACACTGCATGCAGGAGGGTGTGCTTCCTCATACTGGAGAAGGCCCTCAGGCAGAGGGTAAAAAAGACAGGGGTTTGACAGGGGATGCTGTTGGCAAACTAGAAACTTCTACTGCACCATGCAGTAAACTCATGTGGCTAGGGAGATCTGGGACAGACATTAACATTCACTAATTGAGGCCAGTGCAATGCTTGATGATTCTGACAAACGGAGCTTCTGTTACTTACTGGCTTGATGGCTTCATATCACATAAATCTCTTCCTTGACCTTTTTCTGTTCATTCTCCCATCTTTTCTTCCTTTTCCTCTCTCATTCTCTTCTTCTACTCAGGCACTAACCATGTCCGAGACACATGATACCGAATTAGATTCAAGGACACATATAATACTATGCAAAGTGGTGTTCTTGAGCATATCTGATTCTAGAGCTCATCACAAGTCCAATTGCACAGTACTAAATAGAATGAGTAGTCCTTCAAAAGTGAATCTTCAGGGAAGCTAATGAAGCTAAAGCTTCAAGGCTCCTCCCTTGCACCAGCCCCTTCCAAGGTCCTGAAAGGGACCCTATGTTCACATAGTCATATATTTTTGTAAAATTTGTATAATACATTTTAGCCGAATTGGTTAGAATTGCTCTTTCATCTTGGGCTGCCCACATCACACTTCACATGTCGCGTGGCTCTGAAGTGAGTCAAAAGTATGTTTGGGATCCAGCCTGGGAAAGTTGAGTTAGGAGAGTACATTTAGTTTGGATTTAGTAGGCTATATTTATATAGTTAACATTCATTTCTATGTATGGTTAATTTGAGCTCCTGTCTGGGGTAGGAATATTCTAGAAATATTCCCACCACCCTTTGTGTTGACCATAGCTGACAGCATGCTCAAAAGTTCAGGGCCAGGAGTCCCATCACACTATAACATTCTACAGCATCCAACAATGGATGTAAACAGCAGAGGAAAAACAAGTTTTGAAATATGCAGAGCTATAAATTAAGGAAAATTTTTCCATTCACCAGACATGTAAAATAATAAGCAGAAGATGTGGTTTTTAATCAATGCCTAGTCATGAATATACCTAATTATGCAGCATATAAAATTATAATGCACCATACCATGAAAATATTTTCATATATTTCTCTAGGAACTCACCAGAAATTATTCTGAGAATAAAAAGTGACTTGTAACCAAAAAGATGTTAAGATAATACCAAAAGTGATCATTTTTGAGAAGAAGAAATAAATTTCAAATGGAATAAATAAATAGACTCTTGAGTTGATTGATAAGTTAATGGAGAGGACTGTGAATCATATGAACACACTGGGGAAGAACATAAATGTCCTGCTACTTCGATCTAGAACACTAATATCAGTGAAGGTAACAGAAAACTGGTAATTATACACCACAACAGGACATCAACAACTCACTGGCTAATGAGTGAGACCATTTCAAAGGATATTTAAGATTAGTCCCTGAACAAGAACACTTGGAGTGATCTGAACTCGTATAGATCTGATATGACAGAAACCCGATAGAGGTTTCCCAAATCTAAGAGCAATATTAAAAATTTACATGATATTGTAATAATGACTTGTGAAGTCAAAGAAACTTTTATAAACTACCAATTAAAAAAAAAATCTTAACCATGCTAGAGGAAAACCTGGATTATTTTACTGTTCTTTCTGTAGAAAATAATACAAAATTGCATTTATTGGCAACCAGAATATGCATCAAAAAATGTAGGGAAAAAAAGTATTACAAAAGAGTGTTAGGCAGCTAATTAACAAAAAAAAAGTTATTTTCCCAGACTTTGAGATTTTTGCTGTATTTGTCAGCTTTTAAAATTTATAATTTATTATAATTTCTTATGTCATTCTAAATAAAAATGTACTTTCGTGTCTAATTTTGTACTTACAATTTTATATTTTTTTCCTCTAAAGTGAGCCTTCAAATACATATAAGCTTCATTCAAAACCTGGATATATCCCTGGAATAAGAGCACAAAGCAGTTCTGCCAACTAGCTTAAATGGTGCTTTTGTGCAAATTAAAAAGGACATATATTCTGGGCCTTACAATATTCGACGAGGCAGAAAAAAGGTACATATTGCAGGTACACGAAGTGGCCCTTTATTTCAAACTTTCCCCACTGCCTATAGCATCATTTACTCTTGTTAAAAGCAATTGTAGATTTAAGAGTTACTGATGTCTGACTCAAGTTCAAGAGCTGAAAAATGTATTTCAACCCTTGGTCTCCACAGATGAGTTTTTCTCACAGTGCTTCAACATTCTGTTACAGCTGCTTGTCTCAGCAGTGATTATCTGCCTTGATTTCCCTTTAAGATCTATTGACCAGCCATTAAGAAAAGGCAAGCACCTCAAAGAGGTCAATCTGTGACTGTCTAAACCCCTGATCATACCCCAGCTCCTGGATCTTGCCTTATAATTCTAGTGTCATTCACTTCAATAAACATTTCACTGGGCATCTGCCATGTGCCAGGCACTGTGTTAAGTACTAAGGAAACAAAGATAAAAATGGCATGGTCTCCGACCTCAAAAAACTTACAATGTGGTGGGGAAAATAAACAATTTTGGGGGTTCAATTTTTTTTAAGTCACTATTTCTCGAGCATCTATTATTCATAAGCTGCTTTCAAACCATTATCTGACTCCTCACATTCACCCTATGAAGAAGGGATTATTAGTTTCATTTTACTGGTGAAGAAACGGATTCAGTGATTTGTTTAGGCCCAAATATCAAGCAGGAGCAGAACCAAGACTGGAAACAAGATCCATCTTTCTCCAAAGACTGAATATATTCTTAGGGGAGCATAGCTGAGGGCAGTTAACTCTGATCAGAGCAGGTCAGTGAAAGCACGACTGTGCTGATCTTAAAGGTAGAAGAGAGTTTCTTCAAGTAAGAAAAGGGTGTTTCAGCAGAAAGGAATTTATGCACAAAGGCAAGGAAGCAAAACACAACAAGCAACATGTCAAGAAGCCTCGTAAACCTTGTTGTTCCAAGCACTCAACCAAGATCCTGATTCCTAATAATGAATCATGTGGTGAAAAATCTCACTCCGGAGATCCATCAGTTTATTTCCCTAATCTTTTTTCTCTCTTTCCTTACTCCTCTTCATAGTTCATTCTTTCTACAAACATGGATACAATGGCTGTTTAAACATCATATCTACTTTTAAGGAATAAACAGTTTATTGGAGAAACAAATTAATCAATCAAATAATCCCACAGACAAATGTAATTTTTGAAATTACATGTAAATATACTTTGCACATTCCAACTGTGACAGGTGCTACAAAAAAAGGAATGAGGTGCTACAAGAGACTATAAGGAGAAACTCAAATGACCTACTTATGCCTCCCTGGAAAAGTGTCTCTTGAACTGATATCTTAAAGATGAATAGGCGTTAACTACATAAAATAGGTAGGGAAAAATATTCAGAAAGGGATCTGCTCATGCAAACACCCTTTGGAGGGAGGGAACATTTTCTGGGACCCAGTCCAATCAACCAAAATACCAGTGTAGCTGGAGCCACAGATAAGGCTGGAGAGATAAGTAGATACCATTGAAGAAGTTGTGTCTTCACTCTTATATCAATGGGAATGTATTTAAATATTTCAAGCAGGTAAGTAACAATCAGATTCACACTTTGGAAAAATTCCCTTTAGCCTGGAGATAGGTTGGAAGCAGGCTCAGATGGATGCAGGCTAGAAAGCTATTTCAGCAGCCAGGGGAAAGATGACATGTTAACTTGGGCAGGAGTGTTGCTAGAGAGCATGAGAAGTGAACAGATTATACTGTATACAGGAGATGAAAACTAGGACTTAACAATAGATTGGATGCGGAAAGTGAGGCAGAGGAACATGCTGAGAATGAGTAGAGGTTTCTGGCTCCCATAATCTGATAGGCAGGCAATTGTTTCCAAGTAGAGTTTCATGGATCCATCTGAGCTTCTCCCATGTTGGGGCTCTATCGCCTTCAACAGCTGACTTCCAAGGTCACTGTGCTCATCCTACATCAGGAGGTGGGTGGGAAAAAGCATGAAGGATAGAATCTGAGAACTTGTTAGGGGGAAGGTATGGAAGCTGTTTACATCACTCTGCTCTTCCTCCTTTGGCTGCAAGGAAGGCTGGGAAATAGAGTCTGGCTATCTGTCCAGGAAGAAGAGTAAACAGGTTTGGTCACTAGTTAGCAGTCTCTGCCTCAATGGGCAAGCTAGAAAATGAGCATATTCTTTTTATTCTGGTCATGGAAGTGTTCCATGGGGACAGAGAACAGTTTTCTACCTTTCAGATTTATGTTTACATTCACTTATTTCTCCTTATTCCTATAGCTCTTTTCTTTACAAAAGTAACTATAGAGTTCTACACTTGGATATATTCATTTTTAATGGAGGCAAATCACCTTTCCAATACTATATGTTCATTTAGTAGATATTTAGTTGTCTGCTATCTTAGACTAGTTGTTTACTTCATGTCTAAGGATGGCAGGAACAAAGACAACTAATCTTTTATCCTTAAAAAAGGGGGAGGGGAGGGGGAATTACAACTGGGTTTTTAATTTATAAGAAAAAAGTATGCACAAATATCATTTCCTTAGTGTTATTTCTAATGACCAAATAAACAAAAACAGTTTAAATGTACAATAATGAGAAACAGCTAAGTTAAAATTATGGTACACCCCTACGTAGAATATTACACAGTGATTAAAATCATATTTATAAAGAGATTTTTTAGAGTGGGGAACGTTTACAATATAGTGTTAAGTGGAAAATAGCAGGAAGTACTATCTCAATTACATAAATATATATGTAAAGAAGACAGCTAAAAGAAAAGATTTTGAATGTTTCCAACACAAAGAAATGATAAATGTTTGAGGTGTTTTATATGCTAATTAGCTTGATTTACTCATTACACATTGTACACATATATGAAAATATCACTCTGTACCCCATAAATATGTACAAGTATTATGTGTTAATTAAAAATAATAATTTAATTTTTAAAAAAAGAAGAGCGCACAACCAAATGTTAACTGTAGTTATTAGGTTGGTGCAAAGTAATTGCAGTTTTTGCCATTAAATGTAATGAGGTAAGATTATATTTCTGAGGTAGGATTAAAGCAACAGTATATTCCCCTCTGTACTTTCCTATGTCAGAAACTTTTTTGCAGTAAATTTCAGATCAGATTTAAAAGTTCTTTTTTAAAAAAGTCAAAGAAATTCAAGGAAGCCACAGCCTTGTCATATGTATGCTTCCCAGGCAAAATGGGCATTAAACTAAATTGGAGGCTCAGTCCCAAATCTTCCACACCAGAATCTTCCATATGAGTGCTTGTTCAATACTGTTGTAGTATAGATTCCACCAGTCCCATTAACTGAGGACTTTAACATCATAGTATCATACATAGTGTCCATGGACAGATCCATCAATTCTGACCTGGCAGAGAGGGCAAAGTGAAAAACAGAACTCAGGCCAGAGGGTCAGGCTTGGTGATACGTTTTGGATCTGTGTCCCCACCCAAATCTCATGTTAAATTGTAATTCCCAATGTTGGAGGTGGCCCTGGCGGGAGGTGATTGGATCATGGGGGTAGTTTCTCTTAGTTTAACACCATCCCCCTTGGTGTTGTCATAAGAGTGAGTTATTTCAAGATTTAGTTGTTTAAAAGTGTGTGGCAGACAGGGGCGGAGCAAGATGGCCGAATAGGAACAGCTCCAGTCTCCAGCTCCCAGCGCAAGCAACAGAGAAGACGGGTGATTTCTGCATTTTCAACTGAGGTACCGGGTTCATCTCACTAGGGAGTGCCGGACAATCAGTGCTGGTCAGCTGCTGCAGCCCGACCTGCGAGAGCTGAAGCAGGGCGAGGCATCGCCTCACCTGAGAAGCGCAAGGGGGAAGGGAATCCCTTTTCCTAGCCAGGGGAACTGAGACACACAACACCTGGAAAATAGGGTAACTCCCACCCCAATACTGCGCTTTACCAACGGTCTTAGCAAACAGCACACCAGGAGATTATATCCTACACCTGACCAGGAGGATCCCACACCCACGGAGCCTCCCTCATTGCTAGCATAGCAGTCTGCGATCTAAGGGCAAGGCAGCAGCGAGGCTGAGGGAGGGGCGCCCACCATTGCTGAGGCTTAAGTAGGTAAACAAAGCCGCTGGGAAGCTCGAACTGGGTGGAGCCCACAGTAGCTCAAGGAGGCCTGCTGTCTCTGTAGACTCCACCTCTGGGGACAGGGCACAGCTAAACAAAAAAAAAAGCAGCAGAAACCTCTGCAGACACAAACGACCCTGTCTGACAGCTTTGAAGAGAGCAGTGGATCTCCCAACACGGAGGTTGAGATCTGAGAATGGACAGACTGCCTGCTGAAGCGGGTCCTGGACCCCTAAGTAGCCTAACTGGGAGACATCCCCGACTAGGGGCAGACCGACACCCCACACCTCACAGGGTGGGGTACACCCCTGAGACGAAGTTTCCAAAGCAAGAACCAGACAGGAACACTCGCTGTTCAGGAATATTCTATCTTCTGCAGCCTCTGCTGCTGATACCCA
>NW_012105564.1:717063-718287 GCF_000951045.1 Mandrillus leucophaeus
TGGCTTAAATGAGCACTCATATAAAATACATACTGATTAACTTAAATGCATTTTAGTTAATGTGACTTAAGCAAATCTTTAATAAATAAGCTGGTTTTAAAATTATTGGCAAAATCAAAATAGAAATGTCTTCAGAATTGTCAGCACACATTTTTTTCCTGGGTTTACTGATCAGACGATTTTATACATTTGTCCTTGCTAAATGTTTTAAGGTATCAAAATTTGACACAAAGTTTATAAAATTATAAGCCCAGCCTAAAACAGAATGATCTCTGCTTGTGCAATTTTTTGAGAAGACTAATTTAATATTGCTGGCTTAATAAAAATGACTGTAGCTTCTGAGTTGTCAACAAAATACCAATGTATTTAACTTTAAGGTTCTTACTTGGGTGAATATCTGATATTAACAGGCTATAAAAATGTTTAACAGGGATCATTTTAAATGGCGACTAGCTTTGTCTAATATTTCAATTTGTGCACATAATTTAGGTAAATTTTTAAAAAACAAATAAATTAGATAATGTAAAAGAGATAAATGTTTATCAATAAACTTTTCATGTAATCTGAGATTTTAAAGTTACATTGAATTAAGCAATAGATATCCACTAAATGTCTTAGATGAAATTTCCAAATAAAACCAAAGCTAAAACATAAATTTCTCCAGCCTGGACAACATAGTGAGACTTCATCTCTACAAAAAAAGAAAAAAATTCAAGTACCTGAGCATGGTGGTACATGCCTGTAGTCCCAGCTGCTTGGGAGATTGAGGCAAGAGAGGATTGTTTGAACCCAAGACTTTGAGGCTGCAGTGAGCTATGATCACGTCACTACCCTCCAGCCTCAGCAACAAGAGTGAGACTGTCTAAAAAAAAATTTTTTAACCCTTAAATTGCTGAATATAAATATAAGGGTTTTTATAGAAAGACTAAATATATTTGCATTTATTAATATACATAAAAATTATGTTGTAATTATAAAATGGTTCTCATCTGTAAAATATTGATATGTGACAAAGAGTTCAAAATTACTCAGGACCTTATTCAAGATTACTAAGAGCTAAAATTCTAATTAATATACATATAATTCTGTATACAAAGTGTACCAAAAAATATGGGATGAGAAAAGTTATCGAAAGTCATTAAAATATGTGTTCTTACTAGAAAGAAGTAATTTTGTCTAATTCAGAGGTTATTTAAAGGTTGTTTTAAAATATGGATTTAGGAA
>NW_012105564.1:720857-728592 GCF_000951045.1 Mandrillus leucophaeus
AAAGACTTGGAACCAATCCAAATGTCCATCAGTGACAGACTGGATTAAGAAAATGTGGCACATATACACCATGGAATACTATGCAGCCATAAAAAGGGATGAGTTCACGTCCTTTGCAGGGACATGGATGAAGCTGGAAACCATCATTCTCAGAAAACTATTGCAAGGACAAAAAACCAAACACCGCATGTTCTCACTCATAGGTGGGAATTGAACAATGAGAACACTTGGACACAGGATGGGGAACATCACACACTGGGGCCTGTCGTGGGGTGGCTGGAGGGGGTAGGGATAGCATTAGGAGACACACCTAATGTAAATGAAGAGTTAATGGGTGCAACCCACCAACACGGCACACGTATACATATATAACAAACCTGCACGTTGTGCACATGTACCCTAGAACTTAAAGTATAAAAAAAAAACCTCACTGTTTATGGCATTTCAGCAAAAAGAGAGAGGGAAACAAGTCTTAAATAGCTTTCAAACTAGTTACAAACTATTACAGCTCCATAGTAATCAACAACCCAGACCTAAGAGTTACCACTCCCTTTTTTTTTGAGACAGGGTATGTCTCTGTCACCGAGGCTAGAGTGCAGTGGCCAGATCATAGCTCACTGAAACCTCTAATTTCTGGACTAAAGGAATCCTCCTATCTGAGTCTCCTGAGTAGTTGGGACTACAAGTCCATGCCACTAATACTGGCTAACTTTTTTTATTATTTTTGGTGGAGACAAGGTCTCACTTTGTTGCCCAGGCTGGTCTTGAACTTCTGGGCTCAAGCAATCCTCCCAGCTCAGTCTGCCAAAGTGCTGGGATTACAGAAATGAGCCACTGCACCTGATCCTTCCCTTTTAATGTAAATTTAGATTTGCCTAGCTAACAATTTTTTAGGGGGATGGAAGAGTTAATTGAAGAATTGACAGTCTAAAAAAGAACTAGATAAATGCTTATACAAATTAAGCTCTTAGATAAAGAAAGTCAAAATCTTGAGCTCACAGCAATAATATAAGGTATCTCTGTCTAGCATAAAAATTGCTTTTGTTCACCATGCAGGGATCAAAAAGAAAATGGCAGAAAAAAACAAACAAAAACCCTTTTAAAGTACTTCTTTACCTGTATTGACTAGTCAAGAAAAACAGAGTAGCAAACAAAAAAATAGATTCAAGGCTACTTGAGAATTTTGGTTTTTTATATAATTCAGCCAGTCTCAGCTAAAATGTAAACATTGAAAATTTAACCCTAAACTCATCTGAAACTAAAAAACATGTTGGGGGGACAGCTTTTAAAACCAAACTGGTGTGGTAACTGCTTTAGTCAAGATTTTAGTCCATAGCTTTCATTACATTACCTATTTGGACAAAAAAAGTTTAGCCATGTGAACAAAGCTTCTTTTTTCAGAAACATAATTCAGATCCAACTATCTTTTATAAACCAGTGAATTTGTACATATTACTAATATTCTAAAATGAAACCGATAAGATATTTATTTATGTGTGTGTGTGTATATATATATGTTTATGTGTGTTTATACATATGTACATGAATTATATGTTGCGTCTACATGGTGAAATAGGGCATTGTTGGCCAAAAATTCCCTAAGGAATTCTATTCAGACTGGCTTAAATGAGCACTCATATAAAATACATACTGATTAACTTAAATGCATTTTAGTTAATGTGACTTAAGCAAATCTTTAATAAATAAGCTGGTTTTAAAATTATTGGCAAAATCAAAATAGAAATGTCTTCAGAATTGTCAGCACACATTTTTTTCCTGGGTTTACTGATCAGACGATTTTATACATTTGTCCTTGCTAAATGTTTTAAGGTATCAAAATTTGACACAAAGTTTATAAAATTATAAGCCCAGCCTAAAACAGAATGATCTCTGCTTGTGCAATTTTTTGAGAAGACTAATTTAATATTGCTGGCTTAATAAAAATGACTGTAGCTTCTGAGTTGTCAACAAAATACCAATGTATTTAACTTTAAGGTTCTTACTTGGGTGAATATCTGATATTAACAGGCTATAAAAATGTTTAACAGGGATCATTTTAAATGGCGACTAGCTTTGTCTAATATTTCAATTTGTGCACATAATTTAGGTAAATTTTTAAAAAACAAATAAATTAGATAATGTAAAAGAGATAAATGTTTATCAATAAACTTTTCATGTAATCTGAGATTTTAAAGTTACATTGAATTAAGCAATAGATATCCACTAAATGTCTTAGATGAAATTTCCAAATAAAACCAAAGCTAAAACATAAATTTCTCCAGCCTGGACAACATAGTGAGACTTCATCTCTACAAAAAAAGAAAAAAATTCAAGTACCTGAGCATGGTGGTACATGCCTGTAGTCCCAGCTGCTTGGGAGATTGAGGCAAGAGAGGATTGTTTGAACCCAAGACTTTGAGGCTGCAGTGAGCTATGATCACGTCACTACCCTCCAGCCTCAGCAACAAGAGTGAGACTGTCTAAAAAAAAATTTTTTAACCCTTAAATTGCTGAATATAAATATAAGGGTTTTTATAGAAAGACTAAATATATTTGCATTTATTAATATACATAAAAATTATGTTGTAATTATAAAATGGTTCTCATCTGTAAAATATTGATATGTGACAAAGAGTTCAAAATTACTCAGGACCTTATTCAAGATTACTAAGAGCTAAAATTCTAATTAATATACATATAATTCTGTATACAAAGTGTACCAAAAAATATGGGATGAGAAAAGTTATACAAAAGTCATTAAAATATGTGTTCTTACTAGAAAGAAGTAATTTTGTCTAATTCAGAGGTTATTTAAAGGTTGTTTTAAAATATGGATTTAGGAAGAAATAGAAACAAGATATAAAGAAAACAGTAAGTAAGAGTGAGAGATATGAAGCAAGTTATGGATATTAAGATGTATTTTTAGCAAGGAAGTTTTTTAAAAAGAGAACAATTTTGTGTGAGGAAGAATTTTGTGTGATAACTTTTTGTCCTAAAGTAAAATGACTAACCAGTCATTTATGAAAGAGGAAATACAGGACAAAGCAGAAAGTCTAAACATGTCACATAAGCTCTCAGTAGGACATAATAAAGTTTATGAAGGATGAATTATGAATTTATGAAAGAATTTTATATATGATCTAATTGGCTATAATCAGAAAGGAATTATTTATGTCTTTCCAAAAATTGCATGTGATGTTAAAAATACACTAATACGAAACTAAAACTGTGGTCCTCTGTGTTAGAACAGCTTTTTTTTTTTGGACAGAGTCTTACTCTGTCATCCAGGCTGTAGTGCAGTGGTGTGATCTCGGCTCATTGTAACCTATGCCTCCTGGGTTCAAGGGATTCTCCTGCCTCAGCCTCCTGAAAACAAAAACTTTTTTTTAAAGTATTGATTTGCTCATAGTAAAGTTGCAAGAGGTTTTGATTTTAAAATCTAAAATCTGTCTCTTTTATGGCCATCTTCTAAACTGCAGACAGTTTCCATGTCTGCCACATTTCTTTCCTGAGTTCAATGTTTAATTTCCCTAGTTTCAGGGTGGGAATGCTATTCTCTTCGTTTAGAGTGGTACTTTCATTTATTTAGGTAAAATTTTCCTCATAAGCTTCTCCAACTCATATCTCAGAAGTTCAACCTTTGCTGTGTCTCCAATCACGTGATTTACAGGTTATGCATCATTGCCTTCAGCTCTTTCTCCCCTTGAGAAGGTCCAGAATGATAACTTTCTCCTCCAACCTTTCATTAGCTGGTGGAACATCTTTCTTCCCACTTCTAACTCTACTGTTATTGCCTGACACTAAAATGTTTATCTTGAAGGCCCAGAAAAGCAATGTTTTGCTCCAGTATAACTTGATTCTGGATTCTTCGCATTTGTTGATGTGTACGAATTTTCCATGTAACCAGTAAACTTCCTGTGTTGTTACTAAGAACCATATATTCCCCTGCTCAAAGTATTAGTTTTCTTGTTTACATTCCTCTATAGTAAAGTGTACACTTATGACCTTGGACATACTTCTTCCTGTGTCTGATTAAATTCAGATACTCTTTTTTTAAAATCAAGTTCATCTTCCAGTTTATCTAAATGAGCTTCCTATAAGAAAAAGCAATCACCTTCCTACAAGAAAAAGCAATCACACTGCAGGGGATTTTTCTTTCCCTTTTTTGTAACTGGACTAAAAAATAAGAATTTATATTTCATTAGGATAATTTCCTGTGTCCTCTTTGTTAGGTATTTTATTACTTAGAAAAACTGAGCTTTGAAATAGTTAAGGTTTTGCATACACCTAATTTTCTGTGCTGTTTTCAAAGACTTGATTATCACTTTAAATAAATGACTTATTTCAGCATGACCTGTGATCCTCTTTTGAGTGGGTACTTTTGACCTTTTAATATTTTTGTCAGGCTTACCCAGGATCACAATTACAAATAAGGTCTTTTTGATCTAGAATTCACTTTGAGATTTTCCAGTTGAGCCCCTGGAGAGCCTCAAAGAATATATCTCTTATCTTGTAGAGATATTAAGTGATTAGTATTATTTGGTAAATTACATAGGAAACACTGTCAAATAATAGGTGACTCTGTATCTTCTTTCAGTTACATTTATGGGTATATTATTGAAAAAAGTATTTGGGAAATTATATAAATTCATAGAAATATAATACGTTAGTGATAATTTTGGTTATGTTAAATTTTCTTAAACGTTATATTTGTGTTGATGTTGTTGATGTGAATATTCTAAAGATTATATGGAATTTATAAAAGTTTTAATGTAACTCAGTCATGATTCTGGTTGTTAATCTTAAAATATGTAATAGAAATAACTAAGTTGCCTTGCCAACTGTGAACTCTCACCAGTTTTAACCATGACTATTCTAAGCTTTTGTCATCCACAGGTATTGTTTTGATTTTTCTCTAAAAGCAGCTGTGATCAGCTATAATTGCTTTTTCTTTTTTTTTTTTTTTTTTTGAGACAGAGTCTCACTCTGTCACCCAAGCTGCAGTGATCTGCAGAGCCACAATTTTGGCTCACTGCAAACTCCACCTCCCAGGTTCAAGTGATTCTCCTACCTCAGCCTCCCAAGTAGCTGGGATTACAGGCACCCGCCACCATCCCCAGCTAATTTTTGTATTGTTCATAGGGACAGCGTTTCACCATGTTAGCCAGGCTGGTCTAGAACTCCTGACCTCAGGTGATCCACCCACCAATACCTCCTCAAAGTGCTGGGATTATAGAAATGAGCCACCACACCTGGCCTATAATTGCTTTTCATGAAAAAGATTCTAACAGTATGTTTAAGATAACATAGGTTTCCAATAACTTTAAGATGAATAGACTAAATAAAATTTTCAGAACTATAATAAAGAAACTGCAGAATCGTGAAACTGCTAATCGAGATCAAACAGAACAAAAATTAATTACACAAGATTAAGTAACTAATGAAAATAATGTTTTTATTACTGTTACTAGAAACATTACTGCTTCTATACATAAATGTGTTGTTTTCCAGATTTAAGGAAATTTTCTCTCTTGAGCTATCTATAGTTTACAGCAATTTGGTAAAATATACTTTTGCAAACAAGAATGAAAGCATTTGCTTTTGCTCCCTACTTGATTTCTCCAAAATTCAGAAACTATTTGTAAGTATTCTGATGGCAATATGGTTACTTGCGTAAGTCTAATAAAAAGCTGCTCTCTCTTTATAGCAGGATGCAACTGGAAACATTGGTTATATTGCCAAGACTTTAGTGTCATATTTGAGAATGTGCATAGAATACCTGACTTCCCAGCCTTACAGTGAGTACATTTAAAATGTCACTCTCTGACAGGCCCAGGAACCTGAAGACTGTAGATAAAAATCTAAAGTCTGCCTTGGCTTGGCTGCCTAGCCTCAAGAGGCTCATAAATCTGAAGTTTCTATGTGATCAACATAGAGAGAAAAAGTTACATTTCTAAAGAAAAGCTGCAATACACTTGTTATTAGATTGTAGCCCTGTGCATTGTTTTTGAGTTCTTGCTGTCTGTCTATAGGCTAGACTATTTTCTCTTTTTAAACTTTGTGTCTGGTACTTTGTTAAATTTTTGCAGAAATATAACTCCTAAATGCTGTCCCAGTACTTTGAGATGATGGGAAAAGACTACAGAACAAATTTAAACTTAATAATGAACTCCAAGTAGGTTTAGCCTGAGAGCCTCTCCCTTCAAATCTCCTTTGTTGCTCAAATGTGGCTAAAAGAGTTTTAACACTGACTGCTAGCTGAAATTCACTCTCTCCAATATGGGACCAGACAAGACACCCAGGACAGGCCCATCCTGGCACAAAGGGTCATCAAAATCTAACTACAGGATGATTGATCAACAATGTGTTCAGAGAGAGATCTTGATCAAAAGGGGGAAATCGGCCAGGTGCAGTGCTCACGCTTAAAATCCCAACACTTTGGAAGGCCAAGGCGGGAGGAGTGCTTTAGGCCAGGAGTTCAAGACCAGCTTGGGCAACATAGAAAGATCCCATCTCTACAAAAAAGTAGAAAAATTAGCTAGGTGTGTTCACACACACCTGTAGTCCTAGTGACTCAAGAGGCAGAGCTGGGAGAACCACTTGAGCCCAAGAGTTCAAGGCTACAGTGAGCTATGACTTTTCAGCCCAGATGACAGAGCAAGACTTTGTCTCAAAAAAAAAAAAAAAAAGGCAGCAGTGGGTGAAAATCTGAAAGTTGTTACAATCAAAATATAGTCACCCATGTTAAAAAAAAAAAAAAAAAAAAGCCCTAACAAATAAGGCCAGGAATAAATATGAAGAGGGCAGTTCTTACTCATAAATGAATGATAAAAACTATCACAAAAGATTTTGCAAAAACTGCAAACTTGCACACACAAAAATACTTCTTCAAGGACATTTCCCCAGCAAGTGCCTGTCTAACTTTGGGCTGCTGTCATCATTGTTGTTGATCCTTGTAGCCAAGGATAATTATCTCAAAACAATTATGTAATTCTCATTTTTCCTTTAAAAACTTTTGTCTTCCTTTACCTGCCTGAGTATGCACATAGTTTACTATGGCACATGTAAAGCAAAGATTGCCTCCTGAAAGTTAAACAAAGACTGTGCAATTCCCACTGCAATGCTATATTCCCAAACAAATATATCATTTTCTTTTAGAGGGCCTCTCTCTGTGATTTAGACTAACAGCAATAAACCAAAAGTAGGGCTGGCAGACATCATGAGTAAGTAAACTGCATTAAGGTCTTTGGTCTCTGGCAAAGTA
This sequence comes from Mandrillus leucophaeus, assembly GCF_000951045.1. Lineage (NCBI taxonomy): Eukaryota > Metazoa > Chordata > Mammalia > Primates > Cercopithecidae > Mandrillus > Mandrillus leucophaeus. The sequence goes on from NW_012105564.1 coordinate 728,122, forward strand.
ATTGTTTCTAATAGAAACAAAGTAATCTATTAATAGAAAACTATTTATGAAAGTTAACTTAGGAAATACAGAAGTCTTTTCAGCACCCCTAACATCACATGATGGGGACTGGAAATGACTCTTCTTCCCCATCTCTAGACAAGGCAAATAGGGAAAAAAACTAACTTTACACTAGGAAGTGCATGCCTCTAGTCCCAGCTACTTGAAAGGCTGAGGCAGGAGGATCGCTTGATCCCATGGTTCAAGGCTGCAGTGAGCTATGATCGTATCAGTGCACTCTAGCCTGGGCAACAGAGTGAGACCCTATCGAGGAAGAAGAAGAAGGAGGAGAAGGAGAGGGAGGAGGAAGAGGAGGTGGTGGAGGAGAGGAAGAAAGAGGAGGAGGAGAGGAAGGAGGAGGAGGAGAGGAAGGAGGAGGGACAGAAAGAAAGAAAGAAAAAGAAAAGAAAATAAGGAAGGAAGGGAGGGAGG
>NW_012105564.1:728642-738606 GCF_000951045.1 Mandrillus leucophaeus
AGGAAGGAAGGAAGGAAGGAAGGAAGGAGAAGGAAGAGAAAGGAAAAGAAAGGAAAAGGAAAAAGGAAGGAAGGAAAGAAATATCTAGGCAGCTACGAAAATTAGTCTGTTTTCAGGAAGGATCTAAATGGAATAGGTAAGGCATTAAGCAGTTACAATGTCTAATTTAAACTGAAAACACAATACACATACCTTTGAGATTCTTTTTTAGATCACTGAAATGCACTTCCTTTAGACCAAACATCTAAAGGACACTGTTAAATATAAAGTTTAAACATAAAAAGCCCTTATAATGCAGTGGGCTGAAGAATATATTCAATTGTGTAGGACTGAAGAATTGATAAAACAGTAAATGCTCCTTTGTATGCTACTTAGAGATTAATATAGAGCTGCTGAATATCAGTTGCAACTTAATAACATGCTCAGATTTTTGCGTTTTTTTTTTTTAGTTGCTCAAGATTTGGCACATTTTTTTCTGTTGCGTGAAAGCCCATGCATGCAATTACCTGTGAGGAAAGCTACAGACAAGGTAGGGCCATTTTGCCTTAACAGAAGTAGCTGTACATTTTTAATTGCATATTCTCCATCTCTGGTCCTAAATCTAGCAGGCCATCCCAAAAGCTTCCATGGGGGCTTCAGCATGTATCATTTACTTCCTGTTCAAAAAAATAGTTCCTTAAACAGCAATTCTCTTCCTGTTGCCAAAAACTGTTTCAAACACTTTATGATGAAATTATGCAAAAGAAACAAAACAAGTGATCCTGTGGATGTTACAAAATGGCAGTCAGGAAGTCTAATAGCAGCCTAAGACCACTTGGAAGGAGGATAAAATTAAACATCTGCTCAAAGACACAAAAGAAATTTTGTTGACAATGTTTTTTTAATGGTCCAAGTGTTGATCTGAAGATTCCATTTTGAAGTCACTGAAGTTATATCAAGATATATTTTTTATTCAATGAGAGTGCTCAGAGGTGGGTGGGGCAAGTTTCCATGTCAAACAAATAAAAGTAGATGATAAATAAAAAGAAGAAATGAAAAATGATGTAATACAAAGCAATTTAGCTCTGCCAGATGCTTCTGTAGCAAACAAGGAATCCCAGCAAGTCAAATGCATGTCCTGTTATCTTCCCAATAGCTTCAATAACGAATTATTTGGTGTGAAAGCAACTTGGGCCCCAGCTCTTGACAGTTTTATAGTCCTTGGTCAAAATTTTCAACAGCGTTTGGGGCAAGCGTGACTAGGCAGCTAGATTACACATACTGAATGTCCACTTACAGATACACAATATTTACTTTTCAGGGTGAGCCAGTAAACCAGATCACCAATTAGGCCACACATTCTTTGTGCCTCATGAAAGTTAAGCAAAGACTGTGAATGTAAAAGCCTCAGAAACACATGCAGCTGGAATTCCCTCCAATGTGCCTTCATACAATCTCCATGAAAAAGACTCTCAGTGACCAGTAGTCTTCTATATCAAAAGCACTTAAGTGTGAAAACACTGAGAGTGTCTCTCAAGTGGAGAGTTCTAGTTACGTGGGTTCTGAAGACCCACATCCAGGCAGCTGAAAGGATCAAACTTCAGAAACAGAGGCAAAGTTTTACCAAAAAATTATCTAAACTCTTTATGCTCCCTATCACTTAGCCTGTCATTCAAGTTTCTCCGCAATCAATTCAACTTTTTAAACCAAAATTTCCTTAAATGAATCCTATGTTCCAATCAAACTGATCTTCTCATGATCTTCTAAATATGTAGTATGTATTTCTACCTCTCTGACTCTGCTCAAATCATTGGCTCCACTCAGAATGTCATCATCCTGCCCTCCCTATCTCTTCTTCCTCATCATAAATCTAACACCTGCATTTAGACCCCGTTCAAATGCAACCTCCTCCATGAACACTTCTTGGCTACAGTGATTTCTGTCTTCTCTGGCCTCTTGTAGCATTAACTGCTTTTATACAAATTTGATGCTAATACTGCTACATGAACATCTTCATATCATTATAGAACTTTGTGTGTGTGTGTTTGTTTTGCCCTCCCAAAAAACTGCCCAGCCACCTGTAAGCCAATTCTACTTGGGTGGCTGTCATACTGCAAATTCAACAAATCTACACCAAACCTATATCCTTCTTAAATATCTACTGCCAGAACCATTATTCATACATTTCAGCGAGGCTCAAAACCATGAAATCACCTTTGATTTTTCCGTATTTCCCATATTCAATTAGTCGCCAGGGCCTGGGAATTTTAGCATTGTCGTATCTCTTGCAACCACTGCTTTTTCTATTTCTGCTGCCAACACCCCTGTTCAGGCCTTTATTTCCTCATCTGGACTATTTCAATAGTCTCCCAATGGCCTCTCTATCTGCAGTTTATCTACCACCTCCAATCCAATCTGAGCATACAACTAGACTAATCTTCTCAAATACAGCTCTGACTCACATTATTTCTCTGTGTAAACATCTCCAACGGCATCCCAAGGCCTACCAAAGAAAGCAAAAATTCCTCAATTTGGCCTGAACTAGGCCCAGTGTAGTGGATGTGGTCATGCCACCCAGATCCTTCTCTACCAGGATGATCATGCCACTAGATACCAGCAATGTTGGCTTCTGCCAGGTCATAGTTGAATCCCTTGCCAGAAATCGCCCTTAGCAAAAGGAGTAGTTTGTCCTGAGTTTGCCCCCTCCCCAGAGGTAGCCCACATTCAATGACTGATTGCTGTGAAGATACACAGCCCCAGCCCCCTTGCCTCAATTCAGAACTTTATAAGGTTATGCCAGTTTCTAATTACCACATGGGATCAGCTGAGAGCCCTGTTGCAATTTCATTTCAGTTCAACTTCACCCTCTGCCATATCCTGCCCCCATCATTCCCTCAGTCTCTCCCAGGAGTTAATCCCAAGAGCATTCCCCAATAAACTGCCTGCACTGGAATCTTCATCTCACAGTTTGTGCTCAGGAAACACAGTCTAAGACACCCAACCACCTTTCTTTCATATCTTCCACTCTTGTCTTTTGTATATCCTCCATTCCAGTCAGTCTAGGTGATCTGCCATTCCTTTAAGCCATCTCATGCATTACCACTCATTCATCCAAAAAGTGTCTACCGATTATTTAGAATGTTCCAGACTCCTTATATAAGGAGTATTGGCCTAAATGAATATAGACAAACAGGTCAGTAGGCTACAGTAGAAGCAGTGATTTCCCAGTTGAGACCAGAGAAAGAGCAAAGGAAAAGAGTGTGCTAGATAGGGAAGAGTGTGCATGGAGTCTGAGAGACAGGAAAACCTGCCTGGTATGTGAGTAAACTGCAGGTTCACTTCAAAATGTCTGAAGCTCAGGGAGCTTGAGGAGTGGTGGCAAGAGATGAGGCCAGAGAGGTCAGCAGGTCCAGAATGAGAAAGACAAAGAAGCCTTATTGGGGACCTGGACACTATCCTTAGAACAAAGGGGAGATACTAGAGGGCTGTAAGGAAAGAAAACACAATGATTATATTTGTGCCCTAGAAAGATTCCTTTGGCTACAATGTAGAGAAAGAATTATCTGGAGGAAAAGTTGAAGGGAAATGGCTACTGCAGTCATCCAAGCAAAAGATGATGGTGACCTGACCCAAAAAGGTAGCAATAGAGATGGAAAGACCTGGACAGATACAGAGATATAAAATACAATAAAATATAAAAGATCTAGTGGTTTCTTATATGGAAGGTGTTGGGGAGGGAGGAGTCAAGGTTATACCATGGTTCTGAATTGAATAGCTGCGTGTACATTATTCACTAAGATAGGAAACTGAGGAAGATGCAGATTTGAAGGGAAAGATAATGAGTTTCGTTTTGGACATGCAGAACTTAAGGCATTTAAGTAAGAGTTGTATATATGAATGTGCACAGCAGAAAGTTAGCTATATAGGTCTGAACTTCAAGAGGGCAGCTTGGCTAGAGACATAGGCAAGGCATCATCAGTACATATATACAATCATAGAAACCTGGAGATGAGATTGAAAACAGCCATCAGAAAAGCAGAAGTAAACACAGCAGAATGTGGTGTCCGAAGCCAAGAGAATACTTCAAGATGAAGCAAGTGGTCAACAGCATCAAATATTGCTCAGGCCAAATAGAATAAGGACTAAAAAGAGAGTCCACTGATTAGAAAAACCTCTGTGCCTTTGCTCAAACTGTTCCCCTGGTTTGGAATGTCCTTTCCCACAACCAGAGACCAAAGAAACATTTTCCATCTTTCAAGGATCTGCTCAAGTTACCTCACATTTGCATATGGCAGTTTAGTGAACATCATTACATGTTACCTCATTTACTGACAGTAAGATCTTGAGGGTTAAGACCATCTCGTAGGCATCTTGGCATCCCCTTCAGCTCATTAAAATGTAGATGCTGTAGGTTCAGAAAAGGAGTCAAATGTGCAGGGAAGAGTTCATGAAAGAACAGAATCTAAGAGTTGGAAGAGCTTATCCACAGGGCAGAACCATTGCCTGTCCCTGTCAGCAAGAGTGCACACATAGGACAAGCCCCTGCCCATGTGGGAAGAGTGATGAAGAAATTCCCTTTACTGTTTAGAAAGGAACTTTAGACAGTCTTTATCCTTATATGCAAACTTAGTAAATGAAATGGTAAACAAGACTTTCCTGGCTTTTCATTGTGACATTAATGTTGTGGACCAGTTTAGTGCTACATCTGGAACAAAATACCCACATCTTCCAAAGCCTGGCTGACATCTCTTACCCAAAAGGGAGGCCATGAATAGCCACTGATAGCAGGCATTCATCTTCTGAAAGTTTTTTGTTTTCTTTTTTTTTTTTCTGGAGCATAAACATCTAAAAAGGAAAGCCTTTTTGAACTAGGTACAACTGCCAACTTCATTTACCCCCTCATATTTAATGAGCCTATTTTGTTTTATGGGTACTTCAAAAGAGCTGACAGAGAAGAGGCGGCTATGAATAGAAAACATGAAGCAACTTGCTGAGCCCTCATTGTGAGATCGACAGCTTGCTTTGTCACACCCTCACAGACCTATGTTTTCATGATTCCTTTTTCAAACACTTATCGAAATCCGAACCAGAAGAGAATTCTTGATCTCCTCCAACGTGTCACCATGAAAGAGAATATTTTAAGGCAGCCTGAGGGAGATGCGGTCACCAACACACTAACAACAATCAAGGCGGTAGTAATGTGGTACATTTTTTTGGAGGCATTCAGCCCAGTCCTCCAAAATTTGCTGCACAGCTGCAGGGATAGGAATTATTCTGTCCTTCCCCCATTCCTGCCTAAGCAACATTCCTGTTGAGTTGTCAAGAGGCCCTGGCATTTAGAACATTGGCAAATATTTACTCAACACCAGTAGAGTACTTTAAATACGGTGAGTCCTCAATGGTGGAGACACTCAGCACTGCTAACAAATAGCCCTTTGAGCAGTAGCTTTTTATAAATGTAGGGAGGATAGAGTAGAGGAGATAAAAATTAATAAGGGTAGAAATTCCCAGCAGCTTCAATCTGGAATATGATGCCTAAAGGAATTTCAAGTTAGTAAGTTTGTAAATATCTATTAACACTAAGTACTGCAGGATTCTGGGTGGCCGCCTCTTTTCATCACCTCATTTTGCCATTTTGGCACTGCTTTCATATTAATATTGTGTATAATATTGCACACTTCAATTCTGGGTGTCTTTACCCCTTATAGTGTGGTTTCCACTGACAACCTGAGCAGGTTAAAAACAAATGATCCACTTCACACTGATCTATCCTACAAGTGCTCAAGGATGAATAGCATCATAAAAGTGGAACAAGCTGTATAAGGAGAGCATTTCAGGCAGGAGAAAAAGTCTGCTAAATCTGACACCCAGGAAGGAAATTAGGATTTAGTCCAATGCCAGTATTTTACATGATGTTTTTTTAACTTAACAAGCTGAGACATGAGTTTTACCAAGATCATATAATTACAAGCATCTTCTCAGAATTAGTTTTACTCTCTGTGTTTCCTCTGTTTTTAATACCTATAATATTAGAACCCAATCACAATATAATTGCATGCTACACTTCACAATCTTGTTTTAAAAAACTTTATTTTAGGTTGAGGGGTAAATATGCAGGTTTGTTATATAGGTAAATTGTGTGTCACTGGGGTTTGGTGTACAGATTATTTCATTATCCAGGTAATAAGCATAGTGCCCGATAGGTAGTTTTTATATCCTCTCCCTCCTTCCACCCTCCCTCCTCAAGTAGACCCCAGTTTCTGTAACATGCAGTATTTGACATTCTGCTTCTGCATTAGTTTGCTTAGGATAATAGCCCCTAGTTCCATCCATGTTGCTGCAAAGACATGATCTCATTCCTTTTTATGGCTGCACAGTATTCCACGGTGTACCACATTTTCTTTATCCAGTCTACCATTTGATGGACGTTTAGGTTGATTTCATGTCTTTGCTATTGTAAATAGTGCTGCCATGAACATACGTGTGCATGTATCTTTATAGTAGAATAATTTACATTCCCTTGGGTATACACCCACTAATGGGATTGCTGGGATGAATGGTAATTCTGTTTTAAGTTCTTTGAAAAATCACCACATTGCTTTCCACAATGGCTGAACTAGTTTACATTTCCACCAGCAGAGTATAAGCATTCTTTCCCTGCAATCTCATTATCATATTATTGTTTTACTTTTTAATAGTAGCCATTCTAGGCCGAGCATGGTAGCTCACACCTGTAATCCCAACATTTTGGAAGGCTGACGTGGGTGGATCGCTTGAGCCCAGGAGTTCAAGAGCAGTCTAGGCAACATGGCAAAACCCTGTTTCTATAAGAAATACTAAAATTAGCCAGGTGTGATGGCATGCACCTGTAGTCCCAGCTACTTGGGAGACTGAGGTGAGAGGATTACTCAAACCCAGGAAGAGGAGGTTACAGTCAGCCAAGATTGTACTGCTGGAGTGCAGTGGTACAATAAAAAACAATAATAATAATGGCCAAGTCCATTCCAAGATGGTCAAATAGGAACAGCTCTGGTCTTCAGCTCCCAGCATGATCGACACAGAAGATGGGTGATTTCTGCATTACTAACTGATGTACATGGTTCATCACATTAGGGCTAGTTGGACAGTGGGTACAGCCCATAGAGGGCTAGCCAAAGCAGGGCAGGGCATCGCCTCACCCTGGAAGTGCAAGGGGTTGGGGAATGTCTCTTTCCTAGCCAAGGGAAACTGTGACAGACTGTACCTGGAAAAACGGGACACTCCCACCCAAACACTATGTTTTTCCCATGGTCTTAGCAACTGGCACACCAGGAGATTCTCTCCTGTGCCTGGCTAGGTGGGTCCCATGCCCAAAGAGCCTTGCTCACTGCTAGTGCAGCAGTCTGAGATTGACCTGCAAGGCTGCAGCCTGGCAGGGGGAGGCGCGTCTGCCATTGCTAAGGCTTGAGTAGGTAAACAAAGCGGCCAGGAAGCTCAAACTGGGAGAAGCCCACCACAGCTCAGCAAGGCCTACTCCGCTATAGACTCCACCTCTATGGGCAGGGTATAACTGAACAAAAGGCAGCAGAAACTTCTGCAGACATAAACGTCCCTGTCTGACAGCTCTGAAGAGAGCAGTGGTCTCCCAGCATGGCATTTGATCTCTGAGAATGGACAGACTGCCTCCTCAAGTTGGTCCCTGACCCCCATGTAGCCTAACTGGGAGACACCTCCCAGTAGGGACCCAAAAACACCTCATACAGCTGGGTGCCCCTCTGGGACGAAGCTTCCAGGGGAAGGATCAGGCAGCAATATTTGCTGTTCTGTAATACTTGCCGTTCTGCAGCCTCCGCTGGTGATACCCAGGAAAACAGGGTCTGGAGTGGACCTCCAGCAAACTCTAACAGATCTGCAGCTGAGGGACTTAACTGTTAGAAGGAAAATGAACAAACAGAAAGGAAAGCAACAACATCAACCAAAAGGACATCCACACCAAAACCCCATCTGTAGGTCACCAACATCAAAGACCAAAGGTAGATAAAACCACAAACATGGGGAGAAACCAGAGCAGAAAAGCTGAAAATTCTAAAAACCAGAGCGCTTCTTCTCCTCCAAAGGATTACAACTCCTCACCAACAATAGAACAAAGCTGGACAGAGAATGACTTTGAGGAGTTGACAGAAGTAAGGTCAGTAATAACAAACTTCTCCAAGCTAAAGGAGCACGTTTTAACCCATCACAAGGAAGCTAAAAACCTTGAAAAAAGGTTACACAAATGGCTAACTAGAATAAACAGTGTAGAGAATACCTTAAATGGCCTGATGGAGCTGAAAACTATGGCACAAGAACTTCGTGATGCATGCGTAAGCTTCAATAGCCAATTTGATCAAGTGAAAGAAAGGATATCAGTGATTGAAGATAAAATTAATGAAATAAAGCGGGAAGACAAGATTAGAGAAAAAAGAGTTAAAAAAAATGAACAATGCCTCCAAGAAATATGGGACTGTGTGAAGAGACCAAATCTACATTTGATTGGTGTACCTGAAAGTGATGGGGAGAATGGAAACAAGTTGGAAAACACTCTTCAGGATATTATCCAAGAGAACTTCCCCAACTTAGCAAGGCAGGCCAACATTCAAATTTGGGAAATACAGAAAACACCACAAAGATATTCCTTGAGAAGAGCCACCTAAAGACACATAATTGTAAGATTCACCAATGTTGAAATGAAGTAAAAAATGTTAAGGGCAGCCAGAGAGAAAGGTCAGGTTACCCACAAATGGAAGACCATCAGACTAACAGGAGATCTCTCGGCAGAAACTCTACAAGCCAGAAGAGGGTGAGGGCCAATATTCAACATTCTTAAAGAAAAGAATTTTCAACCCAGAATTTCATATCCAGCCAAACTAAGCTACGTAAGTGAAGGAGAAATAAAATCCTTTACAGACAAGCAAACGCTGAGAGATTTTTGTCACCACCACACCTGCCTCACAAGAGCTCCCGAAGGAAGACTAAACATGGAAAGGAACAACTGGTACCAGCCACTGCAAAAACATGCCAAACTGTAAAGACCATCAATGCTATGAAGAAACTGCATCAATTAATGGGAAAAACAACCAGCTAACATCATGATGACAGAATCAAATTCACACATAACAATATTAACTTTAAATGTAAATGGGCTAAACACCCCAATTAAGAGACACAGAATGGAAAATTGGTTAAAGAGTCAAGACCTATCAGTGTGCTGTATTCAGGAGACCAATTTCATGTGCAGAGATACACATAGGCTCAAAATAAAGGGATGGAAGAAGATCTACCAAGCAAATGGAAAGCAAAAAAAAGCAGGGATTGCAATCCTAGTCTCCAATAAAACAGACTTTAAACCAACAAAGATCAAAAGAGACAAAGAAGGCCATTACATAATGGTAAAGGGATCAATTCAACAGGAAGAGCTAACTATCCTAAATACATACGCACCTAATACAGGAGCACCCAGATTCATAAAGCAAGTCCTTAGAGACCTACAAAGAGACTTGACTCCCACACAATAATACTGGGAGACTTTAACACCTTACTGTCAATATTAGACAGATCAATGAGACAGAAGGTTAACAAGGATATCCAGGACTTCAACTCAGCTCTGCACGAAGTGGACCTAATAGACATCTACAGAACTCTCCACCCAAAATCAACAGAATATACATTCTTCTCAGCACTGCATCGCACTTGTTCTAAAATTGACCACATAAATGGAAGTAAAGCACTCCTCAGCAAATATAAAAGAACAGAAATCACAACACACTGTCTCTCAGACCACAGTGCAATCAAATTAGAACTCAGGATTAAGAAACTCATTCAAAACCACCTAACTACATGGAAACTGAACAAATTGCTCCTGAATGACTACTGGGTAAATAACGAAATGAAGGCAGAAATAAAGATGTTTGAAACAAATGAGAACAAAGACAGAACACACCAGAATCTCTGGGACACATTTAAAGCA
>NW_012105564.1:740896-741533 GCF_000951045.1 Mandrillus leucophaeus
CCACTGCTCAACAAAATAAAAGAGGACACAAACAAATGGAAGAACATTCCATGTTCATGGATAGGAAGAATCAATATTGTGAAAATGGCCATACTACTCAAGGTAATTTATAATTCAATGCCATCCCCATCAAGCTACCAATGACTTTCTTCACAGAATTGGAAAAATCTACTTTAAAGTTAATATGGAACCAAAAAAGAGCCCGCATAGCCAAGACAATCCTAAGCAAAAAGAACAAAGCTGGAAGCAATCACGCTACCTGGCTTCAAACTATACCACAAGGCTACAGTAACCAAAACAGCATGGCACTGGTACCAAAACAGATATATGGACCAATGGAACAGAACAGAGGCTTCAGAAATAATACCACACATCTACAACCATATAATCTTTGACAAACCTGACAAAAACAAGAAATGAGGAAAGGATTCCCTATTTAATAAATGGTGCTGGGAAAACTGGCTAGCCATATGTAGAAAGATGAAACTGGATCCCTTCCTTACACTTTATAGAAAAATTAATTCAAGATGGATTAAAGACCTAAATGTTAGAACTAAAACCATAAAAACCCTAGAAGAAAACCTAGGCAATACCATTCAGGACATAGGCATGGGCAAAGACTTCATGACTAAAACAC
>NW_012105564.1:744588-745112 GCF_000951045.1 Mandrillus leucophaeus
TTTGAAACAAATGAGAACAAAGACAGAACACACCAGAATCTCTGGGACACATTTAAAGCAATGTGTAGAGGGAAATTCATAGCACTGAATGCCCATAAGAGAAAGCAGGAAAGATCCAAAATCGACACCCTAACATCACAATTGAAAGAATTAGAGAAGCAAGAGCAAACAAAATCAAAAGCTAGCAAAAGGCAAGAAGTAACTAAGATCAGAGCAGAACTGAAGGAGATAGAGACCAAAAAAAAAAAAAAAACTTCATAAAATCACTGAATCCAGGAGCTGGTTTTTTGAAATGATCAACAAAATTGATAGCCCACTAGCAAGACTGATAAAGAAGAAAATAGAGAAGAACCAAATAGACACAATAAAAAATGATAAAAGGGATATCACCACCAATCTGATAGAAATACAAACTACCATCAGAGAATACTTTAAATATCTCTATGCAAATAAACTAGAAAATCTAGAAGAAATGGATAAATTCTAGTACACATACACCGTCCCAAGACTAAACCAGGAAGAAG
>NW_012105564.1:750437-804621 GCF_000951045.1 Mandrillus leucophaeus
AGACTTCATGACTAAAACACCAAAAGCAATGGCAACAAAAGCCAAAATAGACAAATGGGATCTAATTAAACTAAGGAGTCTCTGAACAGCAAAAGAAACTACCATCAGAGTAAACAGGCAACCTACAGAATGGGAGAAAATTTTTGCAATCTACTCATCTGACAACGGCTAATATCCAGAATCTACAAAGAACTTAAAGAAATTTACAATAAAAAAGAGCAACTCCGTCAAAAAATGGGCAAAGGATATGAACAGACACTTTCAGAAGAAGACATTTATGCAGCCAACAGACATATGAAAAAATGCTAATCATCACTGGTCATCAGAGAAATGCAAATCAAAACCACAATGAGATATCATCTCACACCAGTTAGAATGGCAATAATTAAAAAGTCAGGAAATAACAGATGCTGGAGAGGATGTGGAGAAATGGGAACGCTTTTACACTGTTGGTGGGAGTATAAATTAGTTTAACCATTGTGGAAGACAGTGTGGCAATTCCTCAAGGATCCAGAACTAGAAATACCATTTGACCCAGCTATCCCATTACTGGGTCTATACCCAAAGGATTGTAAATCATGCTACTATAAAGACACATGCACACGTATGTTTATTGCAGCACTATTCACAATAGCAAAGACTTGGAACCAATCCAAATGTCCATCAATGACAGACTGGATTAAGAAAATGTGGCGCATATACACCATGGAATACTATGCAGTCATAAAAAAGGATGAGTTTGTGTCCTTTGCAGGGACATGGATGAAGCTGGAAACCATCATTTTCAGCAAACTATCACAAGGACAGAAAACCAAACACCACACGTTCTCACTCATAGGTGGGAATTGAACAATGAGAACACTTGGACAGGGGGTGGGGAACATCACACTGGGGCCTGTCAGGGGATGGGAGTTGGGGGAGGGATAGCATTAGGAGAGATACCTAATGTAAATGATGAGTTAATGGGTGCAGCAAACCAATATGGCACATACCTATGTAATAAACCTGCATGTTGTACACATGTACCCTAGAACTTAAAGTATAATAATAAAAAATAATAATAATAGCCATTCTGACTGGTATGAGATGGTATCTCATCGTGGTTTTGATTTGCAATTCTCTAATGATTAATAATGTTATGTTTCCATGAGCTTGTTGGTTGCAAGCATGTCTTCTTTTGAAAAGTATCTGTTCACATCCTTTGCCCACTTTTTAATGAGGTTGTTTGTTTTTGCTTGTTGATTTGTTGTTAAGTTTCTTATAAATGCTTGTTACTAGATCATTGTCAGATGCAGAGTTTGCAAATATTTTCTCCCATTCTGTAGGCTGTTTATTCTGTTGATAGTTTCTTTTGCTGTGCAGAAGCTCTTTGATTTAATTAGGTCTCAGCTGTCAATTTTTATTTTGTTGCTATTGCTTTTGCCATCTTCATCACGAAATCTTTGCCAGGGCCTACGTAGAGAATAGTATTTCCAACATTATCATCCGGAGTTTTTATATTTTCAGATTTTACATTTAAGTCTTTAATCCATCTTGAATTGATTTTTGTATATAGTTTAAGGACAGCATCTAGTTTCAATTTTCTGCCTATGATTAGCCAGTAATCCCAGCACCATTTATTGAACAGGAAGTCCTGTCCCCATTGCTTGTTTTTGTCAACTTTGTCAAAGATCAGATGGTTGTAGGACTGCGGCATTATTTCTGGACTTTCTATGTTGTTCCATTGGTCTATGTGTCTGTTTTTGTACCAGTATCATGCAGCTTTGGTTACTGAAGCCTTTATTGTTTGGAGTCAGGTAACAAGGTAACAAAATGCCTCCAGCTTTGTTCTGTTTTTTTTAGGACTGCTCTGGCTATTCAGGCTCTTTTGTGGTTCTCAATGAATTTTAAAATAGATTTTGTAATTCTGTGAGGAATATCATTGATAGTCTGATAGGAATATCATTGATAGTCTGATAGGAATAGCATTGAATCTGTAAATTGTTTTGGGCAGTATGGCCATTTTAACAACATGGATTCTTCCTATCCATGAGCATAGAATGTTTCCCCATTTGTTTGTGTCATCTCTGATTTCTTTGAGTAGTGTTTTGTAATTCTCATTGTAGAGATTTTGTACCTCCCTGCTTAGCTATATTCCCAGGTATTTTATTCTTCTTGTGGTTATTGTGAATGGGACTGCATTCTTGATTTGGCTCTCAGCTTAGATGTTGTTGGTGTATAGAAATGCTATTGACTTTTGTACGTTAATTTTGTATCCTGAAACTTTGCTAAAGTTGTTTATGGGATCTAGGAGTTCTGGGGCAGAGATTTTGGGGGTTTCTAGGTAACAATAATGTCATCTGCAAGGAAATCGGCCTGAAGTTTTATTGTTTGTTGTTGTGTCTCTGCCAGGTTCTGGTGTAAGGGTGATGCTGGACTCATAGAATGAGCTGGGGAGGAGTCTCTCCTCCTCAATTTTTTGAAATAGTTTCAGTGGGAACAGTACCAGCTCTTCTTTATACATCTGGTAGAATTCAGCTGTGAATCCATCTGGCCCTAGGCTTTTTCTGGTTGGTGGACTTTTTATTACTGATTCAATTTCAGAACTCATTATTGGTCTGTTCAGGGATTCTATTTCTTCCTTGTTCAATCTTGGAAGGTTATAGGTTTCCAGGAATTTATCCATTTCTTTTAGTTTGTGTTCATAGAGGTGTTCCCAGTAGTCTCTGAGAGTTCTTTGTATTTCTGTGGGGTCAGTGGTAAAGTCCCCTTTGTCATTTCTGATTATGTTTACTTAGATCTCCTCAATTTTTTCCTTTATTCATCTAGCCAGCAGCCTATCAATCTTATTTATTCCTTCAAAGAACAAACTACTGCATTTGCTAATCTTTTGTATGGTTTTTCATTTCTCAATTTCCTTCAGTTCAGCTCTAATTTTGATTATTTCTTGTCTTCTGCTAGTTTTGGGGTTAGTTTGCTCTTGTTTCTCTAGTTCCTCTAGATGTGATGTTAGGTTGTTAGTTTGAGATCTTTCCAACTTTTTAAAGTGAGCCTTTAGCACTATAAACTTGCCTTCTAGTACTCCCTTAGCTGTGTCCCAGAGATTCTGGTATCTAATATCTTTGTTGCATTAGTTTCAGAGAATTTCTTGATTTCTGCCTTAACTTCTTTTTTTACCCAAAAGTCATTCAGGAGCAGGTTAATTTTAATGTACTTGTATAGTTTTGAGTGATTTCTTACTATTGATTTATATTTTAATTTTTCAATGATCTGAGAATATATTTCATATTTCAGTTTTTTTTGAATTTGCTGAGGACTGTTTTATGGCCAATCGTATGGTTAATTTTAGAGTATGTGCCATGTGCACATAAGAAGAAGAATGTATAGTCTGTTGTTTTTGGGTGAAGACTTCTGTAGATAACTGTTAGGCCCATTTGATCAAGTGTCGAGGTCAGGTCCCAAATATCTTCATTAGTTTTCTGCCTCAATTATCTAATACTGTCAGTGGGGTGTTGAAGTCTCCCACTATTATTGTGTGGTTATCTAAGTCTCTTTGTAGGTCTCTAAAAACTTGCTTCATGAATCTGGATCCTCCTGTATAGGGGGGAAATATATTTAGGATAGTTACATCTTCTTGTTCAATTGAACATTTTACCACTACATAATACTCTTCTTTGTCTTTTTAAATCATTATTGGCTTAAAGTCTGATTTGTCTGAAATTAGAATAAGCAACCCCCGATTTTTTGTTTTCCATTTGCTTGATAGATTTTTCTCCATCTCTTTACTTTGAGCCTATGGGTATCATTGCATGTGAAATGGGTCTCTTGAAGACATCATATAGCCAGGACTTGCTTCTTTATCCAACTTGCAACTCTGTGCCTTTTAATTGGAGTACTTAGCCTGTTTACACTAAAGGTTAATATTGATATGTGCAGATTCAATCCTGTCATCACATTGTTAGCTGGTTACTATGCAGACTTGATTGTGTGGTTGCTTTATAGTGTAATGGTCTATATAATTAAGTGCGTTTTTGTGGTGGCCAGTAATAGTCTCGTTTCCATATTTAGCATTCCCTTAAGTACCTTTTGTAAGGCAGGCAGATCTGGTGGTAACGAATTCCCTCAGCATTTGACTTTCTGAAAAGGATCTTATTTTTTATTCACTTATGAAGCTTAGTTTGACTGGATGTGAAATTCTTGGTTGAAGTTTCTTAAGAATGTTGAATACAGGTCCACAATCTCTTCTGGCTTATAGAGCTTCTAGTGAAAATTCTGCTGCTATCTTAATGGGTCTCCCTTTGTATTAATAGGAGACCTGCCCCTTCTCTCTAGCTGCCTTTAATATTTTTTCATTCATGTCAACCTTAGAGAATCTGATTATATGTCTTGGGAATGATCATCTTGTATAATTATCTCACAGGCTTTCTCTGCATTTCCTGAATTTAAATGTTGGTCTTTCTAGCAAGGTTGAAAACATTTTTGTAAACAATATCCTCAAATATGTTTTCAGAGTTGCATATTTTTTTCTTCCTCTCTTTCAGGGACACCAGTAAGTCATAAGTTTGAAACTGTCATTGCAAAATTACAACTGAGACAGTGAAAGAGATCTGACCTAACCGAATCCATCTAGGCTCTAACCTCCAAGCTGTCTTTGTTCATTCCTAGGCAAAGGCCAAACTAACTTTGGGAGGAACTTAGTTTATAGTTCAGCTTTGAAACAAAGATGATAAGGCCCTTTCCCCAACCCGCTTCCTACCTGGCGAATAGACTGTCTTTGCAGGACTAGCAAGTTAGCCATGAGATTAGAAATTATGGTTTAGGAGTCATGCAGCTGGAGGCTGCAAGATTCTAAACCTCCCCAAATTGCTCCTGTGGATAACACCACTATTGCAAAACCTAAGATCAGTGCTTGAGATCTTTTGCAGACCCTGTACTCGATAGATCAGCTAGTTCCACCTAGATCAATAAACTGGCCCATCTGGTCTGACTCAGGAACTGACTCAGCACAAGAGGACAGCTTCACCTCCCTATGATTTCATCTCCAACCTGATCAATCAGAACTCCCAATTCACTGCCCCCCACCCACCCACCAAATTATCCTTAAAAACGCCAATCCCCAAATTCTCAGGGATACTGATTCGAGTAATAATAAAACTCTGGTCTCCCACATAGCCGGCTCTGCATGAATTACTCTTTATTGCAATTCCCTTGTCTTCATAAATCAGCTCTGTTTAGGCAGCAGGCAAAGTGTAACTGTTGGGTGGTTACAGGTTTGGTCTCTTCACATAATTCCATATTTCTTGGAGGTTTTGTTCATTCTTTTTTCTTTATTTCTGAGTTAATTTGAAGACCCAGTCTTTGAGCACTGAGATTCTTTCCTCAGATTGGTCTATTCTGCTGTGAATACCTGTGATTGCATTATGAAATTCTTGTAGTGTGTTTCTCACCTCTATCAGATCAGTTCTTTCTTATAATGGCCATTTTGTCTTTCAGCTTCTGTATCATTTTATTCTAATCCTTAGATTCCTTGGATTAAGTTTTGACTTTCTCCTGAATTTCAATGATTTTCATTTCTATCCATATTCTGAATTCTATGTCCATCATTCTAGCCATTTCAGCCTGGTTAAGAACCCTTGCTAGGGAACCAGTGCAGTCATTTGAAGGAAAAAAGACACTTGGTTTTTTGAGTTTCCAGAGTTCTTGCACTGATTCTTTCTCATCTGTGTGGGCTGATGTTCCTTAACTGTAGTGTAATTTGAAAATATAATCAGTTGACTTCATTTCTGAATGTTTTCAGCATTCCAAAGCTTTGTGCAGGGTCTTTATTTTAAGCTGAATTCTTGTCCTTGGCTTCATGAGGGGTTGTATTAGCAAAGTATTTTTGGTGTTGAACTTTGGACTGCAATCCGGTAGATGGCGGTAAACTTAATGGCCAGTAGGTAGGCGCTTACTCAGTCACATGGCTCCTCTGCATCTCATGTTTGCAGCTGTACTCTCTCTCAGTTCTCTTAAGAGTGTGGGCTCCTCTTCCACTCAAGTGCTGACTGCAGATCTTGGCTTGGCACTCCTGGGCTGCATACTGCAGCACTCGAGTCAGCTCAGGTTTGACTTTCCCTCCCCAGCTTGGAGGCAGCAGGGGAAGTGATCTTGGCAGTGATGTGGCAGAGGGCCTTTCATTTATCTCCTAGGGATCCATCCCAAAGAAATGCAGAGCCACTACCAATTGGTGCAATCAGTCCAGCGTGGGGCTGCTATGTTGTGGGCCCAAGCCAGGAGGCCCTACCTGGTGATGAGCAGGAGGGTGCAGGGGGCTCATAAGGGAGATGGACTGGCTTCTCCTTAGGGCAGCTGTGGCTTGTTGGAAGTGTAGGTAAAGCACTTAAGGTCTTTGTTCCTTCCTCAGTCCAAGGTCAGCAGGAGCAGTACCAGTGCAGTCAGTGGCAGTGGCAGAGGGGCTTTCAATTGCCCCTGGGAGCTCCACTTCAGAGAAATGCAGAGCCGCTGCCACTGGGAATGTTCAGTTAGCGCGGTGGGGCGGCTATGCTGCTGGCCCAAGGTGGGGGGCAACTGGTGAGGACCAGGCAGTTGGGGGCTCACAGGGAGCGCAGACTGGGCTCCCCTCCATATGGCGACTTCGGCATGCTGATGCCACAAGTAAATCCCTCAGGCTCTTTGTTCCTTCCCCAGTCCTAGGACAGCGAGGGCAGAACCGCTGCAGTGGCAATGGGGCTGTCGGTTGCCTTGGGGAGCTCCACCCCAGGGAAACACAGAGCCACTACCAGTGGGAAAGCTGACCTGGGAGTGGGGTGGCTGCTCTGTGGTCCCGAACTGGGGGGCCCTGCCTGGTGAAGGGTGGCAGGTAGGGGCTCACAGAGAAGAGAGACTGGGCTCCTCTCTTTATGGTGGCTGCAGCATGCTGGGGGTTCCAGCAAAGCAACCAGGTCCTTTGTTTCTTCCCCAGCCTGAGGGCAATAAGGGCAGTGCCACAGCAGCTGCAGGACCCAGGGACTGTGGATCATCTCTGGGATTTCCTCCCCAGAGAAACGCAGAGCTGCTACCAACGGAAGTGTTCAGCAGGGGCAAGGTGGCTGTGCTGGGGGCCCAAGTCAAGAGATCCTGCCCAGTGAGGAGCAGCAGCGACAGGGACCCGCATGGAAAACAGTCTCTGCTTTTCTGTAAGCCAGCTGCACTGTGCTGGAGCCCTGCGTGAGTCCCTAATCACTGCACTCCTCAGCCTGAGGGCAACAGGAGTAAGGGCTGTGGAGCAGCGAAAATGGTGACCCACCTGCTACCTCTGGGAGCTCCATCCCAGGTAAGTGCAGAACTGCCACCAGCCCAGTGGTCCAAGCAAGGGGTGGCTGGGATCCCAGGTCAAGAGTCCCTGCCCAGCGGGAAGGAGCAGGGCTGGGGACCCATGTGTAAAACAATCTGGCCGCTTTACTGTAAGGCAGCTGTGCTGCACTGGGGGGTCCCTGTGAGTCCCTGATCACTGTGCTCCTTCCGGGGCCTGAGGGCAACAGGAGGGACCGCTGTGGAGTAGCGAAAATGGCGGCCTGCCTGCTGAGGTCCCTCCCAGGGAAGCGCAGAGCACCTAGTGGCCTGAGAGATCAGCAGGCGCTGGCTTGGCCACGCTAAGGTCCCAGGCCAGTGGACCTTGTCTGAGGAGATGCAGTGCAGGGGAGGCCTGCAGTTTGTCCACTGCACAGCCCCATGGGTTTGGTCTCTATCCTGGTGATGTGGGAAGGAGCCTAGCCTTCCCCGTTGCCGGAACTACAGCCGCTGCTGTCGGGGTGCCCGGGGATCCAAGGCCACCAGGACTCTGCATGTGCCTGAGTGGCGGCTCCACCCAGACTCCACCTAGCTCTCGGCGTCAGTCTGCAGGCCCCGGTTGGGAGAGGTCATGGGTGTTCTCCTGAGCCCAGTGTTGCAAAAACCCCCTGGCAGAAGTGTGGGTCCCCAGGCACTCTCACTCACCATTTCCCCATGTTGGGAGCCTCCCCTGGCTCCGGTGGGCGGTTGTCCTGTCTCACTCGTCTCTGTTCTCCATCGGTGGTGTTGCTTCCTTGCTGAATCCCAAAGTGTCCACCTGGATGATCTAGTTAAAGAGCTAGTGTCTACTTACCAGTTTCTTCTGTGAGTGGCGCACACTAGCAGTTTCTAGTCAGCCATCTTTTTTTTTTTTTTTTTTTGACACGGTCTGGCTCTGTCGCGGAAGCTGGAGTGCAGTGGCGAGATCTCGAGTCACTGCAGCCTCAGCCTCCCGGACTCAACTGATCCTCCCGCCTCAGCCTCCACAGTAGCTAGGATGACAGGCACGCAACACCAGGCCTGGGTTTTTGTTGTTGTTGTTTGTTTTGTTTTTTTTAACTTCTTGTAGAGATGAGGTTTCCTTATGTTGCCCAGGTTACTCTCGAACTCCTGGGATCAAGCACTTGTCCCACCGGGCCTCCTAAAAGTGCTGCTGGGATTGGCATGAGCCACCGCCCTGGCCTAGTCAGCCATTTTAAGTAGAGGGATCCACAGTGTATTTTCAGTTTTCTAATCTTAATCACGCCAAACACGCACAGCCCACAGCTGACTCAGAGGCCTTCAGGAAGAACATGGACATAAAGAATAAATAATTTAGGCAGGAAAGAACATTCTCAAGACACCAACTATATATTAAAATGAAGAGAAAGTTATTTGAATTAAGCCAGACCATTCTCTCCTATAGCTAGCAATAATAAGTAGAAATTTTTAGATGCATTATGACATCTAATCCTGACTAAAATCCTGTGAAGTAGGACTGTTACCCCCATTTTAGAAATGAGGAAACCAAAGCCTGAAGAGGTTAAGTAATTTCCCAAGGTCTTGGAGGTCCTGTAGCTAATAAATGAGAATGCAAGGATTTGAATCTAATCAGTCAGGCTCCAGTGGCTTCCTCTTCACTACTAGGCTGCACTGCCTAGGTTTAGGCTTAGCATACACAAGTAAACAACATGCATGAAAGTGATTTGCAAATCAGTTTCCCAGAGCTTAAAAAAAGTTTCATTCTACGTACAGAATTTGGAAATTTCCTTATTTTATAGTATGCCATAAAATTGCTGACCTAAAACAATAGAATAATTTCAACTCACAATTCTCAAGCTGCCTTTTCTATTGATGTGCATTTTATTTCAATTGCTAATTTTTATAACTAATTAATATGATTGCTCCCAGCTTAAGAACTATAGCTATGCACTTATTTTAACATTTTTCAAGAACTTGGATTTTTTTCTTTACAAGATTGCTTTTGTTTAACTAAACATTTAGCATCTATATCTTTTGGTCATCATTCATAACTTGTTCTATTTCTCTTAATTTATTAGTGGACACTGCTTAGTTTTAGAACAACTCATGCAGATTGGAAATGGGTTTACTTTCTATTAAGGGTAAATGAAAGATTTTGATAGTGACCACTTATTTTACCAATAGGAAATTAACTATCACTGTAAGTGAGCCCTTTGAAATGGAATCTGAATTTTTTTAATGGACAAAATTGGAGATGACTTCTTTGTCAAATATTTATCTTGTACTTTTAAGTTGATCAGAATCCTCCAAATTATGAATCACTGTTAAAAATTATAAGTTCACTTTCAAATTATAAAATAATTTAATTCAATAGAATTTATTAAATGACTATAATGTAACTAGTAAATAGCAGTCCCAAACAAGTATCTACATTATTTACAAGCAGAAATAAGAGTTACTTATTGATTAAATTGTAAAGATCAGCCTCTTTTTAGCTCTTCCTTTCCAGGTCGCCTATGGATCCTGACTAGTTAATTTTTTACTAGTTTTCCAAATAAGATAAAATAAAAACTTGACTTAAAGAAAAAGAAATAAACTAGGCATGCCAATTAGCAAAGTACTTGTGATGAACAGGACCTCATATTAGATGCTGGTAAATATACCTAAAAATTCAAAAATAGGTCCCAAACAATTTTACCAGGTGTTGCAATTTTACTCTGCATTTTTTATTGCCTTAAAATTTTATATAGCTGAAGTATACAACTTGATATTTTTATACACATTATGAAATAATCACCATAATCAAGCTAATTAACATAGCCATTCCCTCATATAGTTACCTTTGTGTGTGTGTTGGGGGTGAGGGGCTGAAAAACATCTACTATCTTGGAAGTTCAGGTGTATAATACAGTATTTTTAACTATAGTCACATTGCTGTGCATTAGATCTCCAGCACTTATTCATCTTGCAAAACTAAAACTTTATACCCTTCAATCAACATCTCTCCATTTCTCCCTCCCCCAATCCCCTGGCAACCACCATTCTACTCTGCTTCTGTGAGTTTGACTATTTTCAATATCAGATATAAATGAAATCATGCAGTATTTGTCTTTCTGTGTCTGGATTATTTCACTTAGCATAATGTCCTCCAGGTTAATTCATATTATTGCAAATGGCAGATTTTCTTCTTTTCTAAGGCTCAATAATATTCCATTGTGTATAATATATACTACATTTTATTTATCCATTCATCTCTCAGTGATATTTAAGTTGTTTCCATTTCTTGGCTATTGTGAATAATGCTGTAAAGAATATGGGAGTGTAAATATCTCTTCAAGATGCTGATTTCAGTTCCTTTAGATATATACCCAGAAGTGAAATGGCTGGATCGTATGGTAATTCTATGTTTAATTTTTTTAAGGACCCTCCATACTATTTTTCATAATGGCTGTGCCAATTTACATTCTCACCAACAGTGTACAAGGGCTCCCTTTTCTCCACATCCTTGCCAACACTTGTTATAGTTTGTCTTTTTGATAGTAGCCACTCTAACAGGTGTGCGGTGTTACCATATGGTTTTGATTTGTATTGGCCATTTCATTATCTTCTCTTTGAGAAACATCTGTTCAAGTCCTTCCCATTTTTTAAATCAGGATATTTGTTTTCTTGCTATTCATTTGTAAGAGTTCTTCTTTATATATTTTGGAAATTAACCAGTTATCAGATATATAGTTTGCAAATATTTTCTCCTATTCTCTAGATTATCTTTTCACTCTATTGGTTTTTTTCTTTGCTGTGAAGAAACTTTTAGTTTGATGCAATCCTACTTGTCTATTTTTGCTTTTGTTGCTTTGTGCTTTTGGTGTTATATCCAAAAAATCATCGCCCAGACCAATGTCAAGAAGCTTTTTCACTGTTTCCTTGCAGTAGTTTTGTGGTTTCAGGTCTTACATTTAAGTCATTAATCCATTTTGAGTTCATTTTGTATATGATATGAGATAAGGGTCCAATTTCATTCTTCTACCTGTGGATATCCAGTTTTCCCAACACCATTTATTAAAGATATGATCCTTTCCCTATTGCATGTTCTTGGCACCATTATTGAAGATCGGTTGACTATAATGTGTAGATTTATTTCTGACCCCTCCATTCTATTTCACTGGTCTATGTCTGTTTTTATGCCAGTACTATACTGTTTTGATTACTATCACTTTATAATATATTTTGAAATCAGGAAGTGTGACACCTTCAGCTTTGTTCTTTTTGTTCAAGATTCCTATTGTTTTTCAGGGTTTCTATGGTTCCATGTAAGTTTTAAGATTTTTTTTCTATTTCTGTGAAGATTTTAATTGAGGTTTCATTGACTCTATAGATCACTTTAAGTAGTATGGACATTTGAATAATATCAGTTATATCAATCCATAAACACAGGATGTCTTTTCACTTATCTGTTTTATTTCACTTCCTTCATCAGTTTTGTAAC
Organism: Mandrillus leucophaeus; assembly: GCF_000951045.1. NCBI lineage: Eukaryota > Metazoa > Chordata > Mammalia > Primates > Cercopithecidae > Mandrillus > Mandrillus leucophaeus. The sequence continues at coordinate 762,169 of NW_012105564.1, forward strand.
TTTCAGTCTAAAAGTATTTCACTTGTTTTTAGTTTATTCCTATGTATTTCATTCTTTTGCTGCTATTGTGAATAGAATTGTTTTCTCAGTTTATTTTGTATGCAGTTCATGGTTTGTGTATAGAAATGGAACTGAGTTTTGTATGCTGACTCTGTAACTTGCAACTTCACAGAATTCACTTACAGTTCAAATAGTTTTCTAAGTCCTTAGAATTTTCTACAGATAGAGATGATAGTACTTCTTCCTTTCCAATTTAGATGCCTTTCATTTTTTTCTTGTCTAATTGTTCTGGTTTGAATTTCCAGTACTATGGTGACTAGAAGTGGCAAGAGTGCACTCTGTGCTATTTTGATCACCTTTTTATGGTGAGAGATATACTGAAGAAAATTTCACTAAATCATTACAATTCTTTGACCAAGTTTCTATACACATACTTACAGTATTTCTGATATTTCCATTTTTCTTTTTATTTTCTGATACTATTTTTATCAGGTCCATTCTCTTGGGGGTAAATTTTACAACAAAGATTTTATTCATTTATGAGATTTTCATCTATATCTAGTTTTCCTGATTCTACTGATTTTATCTTTGGCCATTTTGCTTTCTTTTTGTGACTGCTTTTTCATACCAAGTAAGAATTTTGCCATCTAAGTTTTGCTAAGAGTATTTTATTCATCTGTTAAATTTTGTAAAAAATACATTTTATCTGCGACGTTTTAATTATTATAATTATTTCTTATTCATTACGTATTTCTGTAATATTCATTATTGATTAGAAATAACTGTTGATTCACGATAATATTGTGAGAAATTTCTCTCAAATAATCCAGGATTGACCTGTCATTAACGGTTAGTCAGTTGTGTGGTCTGAATACTTCTAATCACTTTTGTATTCTGTGAACTGCCTATGTTACTGACTGAATTATTTTGGCCGATTTGCCTAACCTAACTACCTGACTGTGACTGAGTTTTCTCATCTATAAAATCAGGTCAGCAATAGTGTATGCCTTATCAAAAGTATTACAATAAAAAAATGCATGTAGAGCACCTAGAATAGAATCTGGTATGTAGTAAGTACTTAATAAATAATAGCTATTATAACTCTTAATACTGTTAGTAGTGGTAGAGAAAAGAGAAGATGGAGGGGTCAAAATGTCATCAATGTAAATATGATGGAGTCAAAATAACAAAATCAAAACAGCAAGATCAAAAATTGGGATCAAAATATTCTACTTCATTTACACATGGTGTCTCATTTGCAAGACCCCCTTGAAAGAGAAAAAGAAGAAACTTTCATTATTACCTTCTCTGTCATAACTTAGCAACCGTTTCAGTTTTAGGAATAACTCTATACTAAGTTCATTAAGCTAAAATATAATGCAACACTGTAATTCATAGCAAAAACTGCTACCTCTTCATGCTTTTTTTCCTATAATACTTGCTCAAGGTTCCTAAAAATTTCAACGATAATGTCTACTTGTTTAGCAGTCTGCCCTTCTCAGTATGTTTTCACACCCATGGCCCCAATTGAGTCTCACAACCATCCTGAAAAGTTGATGAGGGCATTAGAGAGATATGATAACTGGACTTTGGGGAAATTAAAGATTTGCCTAAGGTACACAATTACCTAGGAAGTAAGCCAAAAGTGAAAGTCAGCTCTTAAGAAATATATCTCAGTTTCAAATGTTTGAGGTCCTCTAATAAATCTCATGATGTTTCCTACGATGTCAAAGTAAAATATTTTTGACATGTAAATCTGATCACCTCTCCTAGCCTACCCCCAAAAGTATTTTGATGACTTCTCATTGTTCTTAGGATTTAAGAGCAAAATAATCCGTAACATGGCCTTTGTGCCCCTGGATGACCTGGCCCTGCTGCCTTCTTATTGTCCCCTGTGGCTGGCTCATCCTCACTCTATTCCAGCTGCACTGGCCTGCTCTCTCCATCTCTCCTATCCCAGAGCTTCAGCACTTGGCCACCGCCTCTCAGGAGCTGCTCATCCCAACCTGCAACCTCCAAGTAAGTCCTCTTCTTCCTTCACTTTTCTTCTATCATCTCAAGACTATGTCAAACCCACATATTACATGCTCAAATAGCTCCATGTGCTTCCCATTTTTAGCTCTTATGACTGATAGAATTTTTCATGTATATTTGTGGTCATGTGGTTACCGTCTTCCCCACTAGACTATATATTCCAGGAAGGTGGGAGCACCATACCTGGCTTTGCTCACCATTGTTCGTCACTGTTTAACAATGTGCCTGGAACAGAGTAGGTGTGCTGTGGAACAAACAAGTACATGAATTGCCTCAACAAAATAAGCAGATTCAAACTGATGCTTATCACTTGTGGTATACAACTCTGCAGTCTCCCTTTCCAGTAGCTCCCATTTGGGCATGGTTTCATAAGAGGCACCAGCTCTTTCACCCTGAATGAAGTCTCACCGCAGGAATCCCAGGGAGGGCATGGCTTGCTGCAGATATTGATGACCTCTAATTTCCCAGGAAGGCTTAAAGTTATCATATTGGTGGGAAAAGCCAAGGTGTGCCAGAGAAAGGCCTTTTAGTTGAATTCAGAGTTACTCTCCCTTCTGAGAGTTAATCTCCTCTCAGATAATATAAGGATTTCTGACCATCTGATAATATTGATCTTTTGGTTTCTCTAAAAACAGCTAAATTTCCTTATGGCTTGGGAATTTTTTTGTCTGTTTGTTTTTCAGTTCAGTGGAACTTACGAGGTTCAACTATAATATTTGAGTTGGAGAATCTAAATGCACAAAAAGGGCTTACCTGACCCACCAATCCAAAAAGTATTTCTTCATGGAATCATGGTATCCTAAGGGAAGAATGGACCTAAGAGAGATCCTAATCCACCCCCTTTCACACCTGCAAGTCCAAGTCATTCCATGTCTCACTAGAGTTCCCTTGAGCTGGGGCAATCTGTTCCATATACTTTAGGGGGACTTGGAGCAAAACTTCATGACAGTTCTGTGATAAAATAGCAAAAGAAGGTTGTGTCTCTCTCCAAAGGTCTAGAGAAATTAGAAGAGAGGGCAGAGAAAAGGGAGGATATGTGGAAACAGGAGTTGAGGAATGGATAACAGGAAAAAGAACAACTAGGGAAAATAATAAAAATGGAAAAAAAAACTTTTAAAAATTCTGGAAACATGTGCAAATTGAGATAGCCCAGGATATGAGTCAGAGGAGGCTGGGTTTAAAAGAGAAAAAAAAGAAAAAGAAGGAAAATGGCTTTGCTATTTTTGTTGTTCTCTTACAAGTGTAAGTTTATAGTTATTAAGCAAAACAAAAATTAGAATTGTTACAAGGTACTGTACATGTAGGGGAAAAATTTTTCAGGTAGAATATGAGAGTCTAACAATAAATGTAAATCATATTTTTTAAAATGAAGATGCAAAATAAACATATCTTACATTTGTTTTTAAAGAAATCACATTGAGCAGCTAAAAAGATCCCTTCCAAAATGTTTCAGTTTCCTTCTCTTCACTGGCTTGCTCACAGTGTGTTCACCCACACACCCTGATGTTACTGGCACGTAAATCAAATCTTTCATAAAAATCAGAAATAAAAAGTATATGAGCACAGGAGGTTCCTGATATTGGCAAGCCTCCAATCCACACATACTCCTGGGCCTGATCCACTAACATACTTCAAGAAGTCAGTTTGTTCTTAATTCAGTGATAAGGAAGGTGTTACCAGCCCTAATTTGTGCGTACTAATGTACTCTCCATAAGTAGCAAAATTTCTCTAACAAATTACTATAGAATTGTCATATGGGATATTGCTGCAAGGTGTATAAATGCTTCCTAACTACCAATTTGCAAGCAGGCAGTGACTGAGGCATCAGAAGATTTGGAAAATCTGGCTCCATGTGTTTGTGACCAACAGTAACATAAGAGCCTATGAAAGGATGTACCATTGCATTGGGTGTGACATCAGAAGAATGAAGTCATCTCTTATGAGAAACTTGCATGCAATACAGACCACTCCACACCTCACGAAGATCTAACGATGACCAACAATAAAGCAAATAAGGATTCTCTCAAAAAACAAACAAACCAATAAAATCTTTGAAAGGGACAAGATGCAGATCATATAGAATAATCTTAGCTGAAAAAATGTCCAAAAGGAGTAACTCCCTTCTGCCAGAGGCTGACTCCCAGGGAGGGGCTCCCAGAGCAGTCTTCAAGTCTGTTGACTTGTTTTTTCAAGCTGTTAATGTAACTCGCAGCTACATTGGTTTGTTTTGTTGTTGTGACATGGTCTCCATAGATGTGCATTGAAATTGTGCCCAGCTGCACCAAAGCCAAGAACCATGCAATCTGGAGGTTGTGCAAGCAAGATTACAAGGCTCCAAGGTATCCAGTGCCTGTGCTGCTCATCTCTTCTGCTTACCTCGAAGCTTTGCATATTCAGCCTGGGCAACTGAATGCTGCATTGGCACCAGATGCAAATGCTGCAGGAAAGTGACCACATTTGCAGAGAAGGAATAGGGCTTTATCTTCCAATCAGGGCGTCATTTGCATGTCTAGTAAATAGTCACTGATAACTGGGGTGAGTTTAGTAATGGGATTTTTTTAGTTACCACTCTTCCTTTCTGTACATAGCCCAACTTGCTCATCTTCGTTTCTCTCAGAAGTCCATTATCCTTATGTTTTCTTCTTCCCCAGTCCTTCTCAAGAAACATATTCTCAAGAAATATCTTGATCAGCTCATTCATATCAGACTTAACAAATACAAATACAGGACATCCAGTTAAATTTGAATTGCAGATGAAGAACAAATAACGTTTTAGTGTAAGTATGTTCCATGCCACATTTGGGACATACTTATACTATAATTTATACTAAAATTTGTCATTGCTTATTTGAAACTCAAATATAACTGGTTTTCCTATATTTTATGTGGTTGCCCTGCACTAAAGAGTTAATGACTTGTGGTATTTTTACCTCTCCTAAGGATACTGACTGAATCTTAACTTAGGGTCAAAGTCCCCATACCATAAGCTAAATTAATAATTAGGAGATTTTTGCAACAGACTGGAAGAAAAATATACCAGGTGAGCAATCACTTATTCCTAGCCATAAGGAGTCATGTTTTTTAAATTGCAAAGGCCTCCACCCCAGAGACAGAAAACATAGTTTGAGTCTTACCCGTTTGGACTTAAGGCTAGTTATCAACATTTACTTCATATCAGACAATGGGATTGTTCATGTTACCTGGTGCTCTATTCATCTAGATGGAGAAAACATTATTCAAAGATATAACCCTGTGCCCCAAAATATCTATTCCCATAGTGTCTTCAGCGGACTAGAGACACAGATGGTGACAGGTGAGTATCCTAGGCCTTAGCTCTCATCAACAAAGACTTTTCATGTTTCATGTGCATGGACAGGGCCAAGTATGAAATACCTTCAAGTCCTCAGAAAACCTATAGTTAGAGAGTGAGAGAAGGAGGATGTGTGAAAAGAATGGTAATGAGAGAGAAAATAGGGAGGAGAATGGAAAAAGACAAAGAAGAAAATAACTAAATTATTAAATGAGTAAATAGGGAGTGAAAAGGACACTTTGGCCAACCCCAATTGCCCAGAATAGGTGGTTACCCACTGGTGTGGGTTGAGGATCTCTGGGAAGAAACTTATGGAAGATACCAAAAATGGGCTCATTCAATATCCATTCCAATCTCCTAAAATGATGTCCTGTGTATTACAGGGACTGGTAAGCTAAAAACTACTTTTCTTCCACGCTCCCTTGCAATCTGGGGATGCTTTAGGCTGCATTATCAAATGCACTTTCAGAATTTGAATTCAGAACTGGGTGAAGCAAGGAAACAGGCTGGGCATAAGTTGTCCTTCCGCTGCTGCAGAAGGCTTCTTAGCTCCCCGGATTAGCAGAATTGGCTTCCTGACCACGGCTTCTCCATTGACTGCTAGTACCCAGATCAAGGTAAGTGAAGCAGTTCCTTTGATGACTCAGTTGTGGTATAGCTTCAGAATTCATTTCTGGAGGCTCCACCCTAGAGTCTGTTTCTTCAGCCCACAGACCAGTTTTATAGACCATTAAATACTCTGTCGTTAATGCATTTCAGCTTGAGCCAGGTATGGTAGGGTCTGTTCTCTGCACCTGAATGCTGATACAAGCCACTGCCCCTAAAATATCTATTCCACTAGCCAAACAGTCCTAAACCAGAGATAATTTTGCCAACTACCCAGGGGACACTTGGCAATGTCTGGAGACATTTTTAGTTGTGACTGCTGGATGCTGGGTGGGGGAGTGGTTGGTAATAACTGTTATTGGCATCAAGTGGGTAGAGAGAGGCCAGGGAGGTTGCTGAACATCTGACAATGCACAGGACAGCTGCCCACAACAAAGAAATATCCAGCCCTAATTGTCAATACTGCCAAGATTCAGAAACCTTTCCCTAGCAGAGTATCCAGTTTGAAAATGTATCCTTAAAAAAGCAATATTTGCAATATTTTAGCTTTGAAAGCATCCTTTTTGATAATGCAAATAGCCATCAAAAAAGTGCAGGCAAACTTTTTTTGTTTTGTTTTCAACCAAGGTGATGTTATATTTTTCTCTTTATTCCAAGATTTACATGATTTTTACATTTTAATATTTCTGAAACCATGGCATGACCTAAAATTCAGGTGTACTCATAATGTGGTGATATTTTTTCTTGTTCCTTTTTTTTTTTAGATAGAGTCTCACTCCGTCTCCCAGGCCGGAGTGCAGTGGCTTGATCTCGGCTCATTGCAACCTCCGCCTCCTGGGTTCAAGCAATTCTTCTACCTCAGCCTCCCGAGTAGCTGGGATTACAGGCGTCTGCCATCACGCCTAGCTAATTTTTGTATTTTTGGTAGAGATGCGGTGTCACCATGTTGGCCAGGCTGGTCTCGAACTCCTGACCTCAAATGATCTGCCCGCCTTGGCCTCCCAAAGTGCTGGGATCACAGGCATGAGCTATCATGACTGGCCTCTTGTTCATTCTTTTTTTAATCAAAAAGCTGTTATTCAATCTATAGTATATCTTAGAACCGGTGGCATCTTAGAATCAAGGAACTAGAATGACTTAAGCAGGTTATTTTCCTGAGGACAAGTTTGCCGTGGTACATGCAGAAGAGGAGCGCGGAAGGTGGGTAAAGGCACCTGGGGCTCATCCTGGTGCACAATAGAATTGCCGTGACACTTTTTGTTCGTTTTGGTAGGAAGTCCAGGCATCAGTATTTTTTCAATGCTCTTTGCAAACCAGGGTCAAGAGCCACTACTTTAGGTCACCTTTAAGGAGATGGAGAAAAGGGAAGAAAAGGGTGCCACGATTAGGAAACACAAAAAGTGATGGCAGACAACCAGACAGACTTCAGAACTTCACTCTCCTGTCCAGGACCAGGCTTCATTACTATCGCCAATTTGCTAACACTCCGGCCTTACAGCTCCTGAGTAACTTTCATGATCTCTCTAGGGCCCCAAGAAAATTACAATTGAAGAATTTAACTAAGAATGGTTTCTGACAAGAAGAAACCAAATATGCTTTTACCTATTCCAAACTCAGCACATATTCAGAAGCAAGATGTATCTTATAAATACATTTCCTATAACTTGTAACACCTCATTTCCACCATAAAGTCAAGCTCCTGGCTTGAATAAAGAAGTATTTGCTGAATTGAATTAAATTCACAGTGAAGGTGTTACTGTCCCTTTTAAGGGAGAACAAAATTCGAGAGACAACAATAAGGGGTGAAAAGGAACTAGCCCATTGTAGTTACCTTCTTTACCTAGCAACAGGAAGAGATCTACACAGGTGCAAATAAACGTTGCCTCAGATATTTGCTACCACTGCCAATATCCCTATTTATTTGTTAAATACAAAAAAAAGAAATGAAAAAAAACACAGTAAATTTTACGGTGTCTCCCAACTGTCTCAAGACCCAGAGTATAGACTTCTAAACCCAAACACTGGATAAGATTCTCAAGCCATGCTTTGCTATGCCATAGGATGTGTTTAGGTGGACAGTCCCTGATATTGCCAAGGAGTTGATTTCAAGCAGTAGAGTCTGAAACTTTACCCTATCTTTTCAGAAACAATAATTCTCATAATTCCAGCAGAGTCGGTTTCCCTTTGTTTTACATTTATTTATTTAGCGAGTTCTAAATATATGCTGGTCTGTTGAAACAACCTCTGGGACCAAGTACAATAAAAACATTAATTAAAACACACAATTAGAAACACCCAGCGGCGAGCCTGGAACAACATCAAATGAGCTCTGCCGTTTAAGTGTCAGTCATAGAAGATAAAGCCTGCGGGTGACCTGCAATGTGGTCCCCTGGCTTTTCTGTGGATTCTTAACTGATGCTGAGGTGAGCACTCTGTGCCGATGGATGCCCATACCCAATCAGTCCATTTCTCTCCTAACTCTTTATTTGGCACAGACTCTTCCTGTCTCTTCCTTTATTCTGCAATGGACTAACGAGAAATTCACAGAATCCCCAAGCTTGGCAGAGATCTGGGCACGAGAATCTTACATAACAGTTGGGCTTTGGCAGGGCAGGACCAGAAGGGCTGGGAGCCCTCAACTGAAGTGTGCTCTGCAATTTGTGGGCATTGTCACTGTCTCTGAGACTGTATACCCTTGCTTATGGCTCTGAACACTTCAGAATCCAAAAGCAGCAGCAGAATTAACATGGAATGCACACTGCAAGAGTGAAAGGGAACACTAAGGGAATAGCATAGATTGAGAAAATGCGAACACTTCAGATTTGGAGGTGGTGAACTCATCTACAAAAATAAAAATAAAAAGAGGTAGGAAACCTTCACTCCCTTGTGACATAGAAATTCCAAATTTGTTTACACAGTTAATTAGGCATGAAATTTTTGAATCTAGCACAGACCTGTTAAGAAATAACATCTTGTTATTTGCAGACATGTTCTGTCAAGGGATTGTAACCTGTGAAGGATGCCATCAATGGGAAATATGATTTTACAAATTCCATCTTTTTCTTAAAGGCTCTCAAGTAAAACAAAAGCAAAAGATTTTGGCTTCCTTCTTTTATGTATAATTTCCCACAAACCTCCCATCTTAGAAAAACAAGAAAAGAGATGTAAAAAAAAAAAAAATAGTATATCAATTCTAGGTAGGAATAGTATTTCAAAAGTGGTAGGAACTTATTATTTACTGTTCCACTGGATTCTGTATTATTCATTCCTCTTTATTTTTCCTTAATGACAAATGTGCCAATATCTTATTACAAAGAGGCTACCACCAAAGTAGATAAAAACTGCCTTCTATCAAACATCTGGCCCACATTACATCTCTGGAGCCCTTTTCAATCAGCCGCAGTGTTTTTTACAATTTTGTGATTTTGTCAAATTGGCTGAGTCTCATGTGCTGCCTGCTACTACATTCTGAAGTGCCAGGCTGGTACCTACGAGGAAAAATAACATTTTTCTTCACTCTTAACCCATATTCTGACTTCTCATGCTGAATTCAATCCTCAGCTAATTAGTTCAAGAGCAAGCAACTTTAACCAAGATTCGGTATTACTTTCCTGTTTCTGAGAGCTGGGCTTTCCCCAAATGTAGCTCTCTTGTTACCCTTTGCATTTTAAATAAAGCCATTTTGGAGCATAGCTCTTGTTTTTCCTTTAATATATGCACCCCTTGGGGCTGTGCTGAAGCTTGTGATGGCTCTCTGCCGGCAGTCAGGGCAACAGGACGTCTGCGAGACCCAGCTTTGTCCTGCAGTTGGCATTCATTGCACAGCCCAGGCTGAACAGGGACATTGCAAGTCAATTTTCTCAGAAATGCAGGGTCCCTAGTACTCTAACATAAGAGTCCCGAATCTCACTTAGTTTCTACCATTTCATTTTGTTTTAAACATGTAATATTTCCTTTATTGATTGTTTATGGAATAAGTTATTCCACAGAAGTCAATTTTCAGATAACTGAAAACTCAATGTAAGAGTTTGTTGGAAATTCTAGAACATTGAATAATTTCCTTGGGTCTCAAACAAGGTACACTAAATGTGTCTAACTTTTTCTTGATAATTTAGGGTCATCTTTAAACTATCAGTCATTACATAGGGGTATAAAACAATAATAAATGCATAGAATGAGTTGTCCCTACATTAAATTGCCCCAGGACACTATGCTTCCTTTGTTACTTTGGCAAATTTTTGTATTTTATTTCTCTCCTTCTGTACTATCAAACTACCCATAGTCATTCTACATTGATGTTCACGTATCAGTCTAGAAACAAACTTTGGGTTTATTGCCTCCAGTTTGCAGATGGCTAGAAACCTAAATAAACAAATCTGTTGCAACAACATCTGCATTAAAAATAAATCAGTTCTAGAGTTATCAGAGGTCCTATCTTCTCATCTAAATGCACATGCTTCAGCGTATAAATGCACGACATCTATTCTGGTTGTATAAAGGTCTTGAGGACTTAATTCCAGCTCCTTATTCATATTCCACAGAAGAGAAGTTACCAAACACTTGTCTCTGGATATTTCACAGTTAAGTTCAGTAGTCAGCGATCAGTTTGTTCACCATCAAAGTTCTCCTCTTTCCTATTTGTTCTTATCTTCTCTTTGTCTCTCTGAGTCCTGCTTTGAGTGATTTTCAGTAAGCTTTAAATTATCCACCAACACAAAAGAAAGCACTAAGGAAAGAGTGAAACATTTTAATCTATGCAAATTGAACTTCAATTTTTTTTGTGGGGGAAGCATGAAAGTACATTGAAATTTGAGATTATTTGAACATTTTATTTTTTTAATTTGCTTCTCACCAAAATGGAAGCCTGAAGCTTGGCTCTACTGACACAGGCACCTACCACTCTTTTTTTTTTTTTTTTTTTTTTTTGAGACAGAATCTCCCTGTCACCCAGGCTGGAATCCAATGGTGCAATCTCAGCTCACTGCAATCTCCGCCTCCTGAGTTCTAAGCAATTCTCCCGCCTCAGCCTCCTGAGTAGCTGGGATTACTGCTGCCCACCACCACATCTGGCTATTTTTTGTATTTTTAGTAGAGACGGGGTTCACCACTTTGGTCAGGCGGATCTCGAACTCCTGACCTCAGGTGATCTACCCGCCTCAGCCTCCCAAAGTGCTGGCATTACAGGCGTGAACCACCGTACCCAGCCAACCACTCTTATATGTAGCAGTCTGCCCTGCTTATAAAAGTTTCAACCCCTTTGACTAAAATCCCAACAGCTTTTTGAAATGCCTGTTCAAGATGACCCAGGCCAAGTTGACTTGGAGTGTCAAAAGAGCCCCATAGAAAGATAAAAGATTTTATTCAGCACCACACTGTATGATATTGACACTGGTCAGGAATAGGATGATCAACTCAACCTGGTGTGCCAAGGACCATCCTAATTTGAAGTTGAAAGTCCCACACCCTGGGAACTTTCTCAGTCCTAGGCAAATTGAGACAATTGGTCACCCTACTGGAAGGTGAACCCTCAAAGGTCTCTCGTGTTTTCCCCCAGGTGGAACTTTTATCTTCAAAGCATTTCTGAGAATTCAAAGACATCCATCTTCTTTTCTCTTTCTGCCATGTCAGTCTGGCTAATTCTTTCTTAGAAACATGTCTAACATCAATCCCCTCTTTTCCTATTGCCACCAACTTGGGCCTTTATCCTCTGGTCCTGGGTTACTTCCATGAAGTCTGCCTGTCTTCTCTCCAGTAAACATGCTACTCTTGGATTAATCTTTTTAAAACCCTGTTTTGCACAAGGTTCAGTTAAAGTCCCAGCTCTTCCATAAAGTCTGTCATCTTCCTGGGCAGGAGGGGAAGAGTAACCAGGGCAGAAGAAAGGAGTGGCAAGAGGTATTATCTGTTCAGTGCTGGTAAGAGTGCTGCGGGGCCAGTGGAGGGGTTATTACCTCCCAGAAGTTGCTAAGGAGCAAAATCAAGACAGGCTGCAGAGCAGAGACAGGCAGGGCACTAAGGTCAGTAATACACAAAAGAGATCTGAGTCAATCACCAAGCCAAGGAAGCCTAGTCACAGACACAAAACCCCATTATCAAGGTGAATACCCAAGAGCCAGGGTGCGCTGAACCCAGCACAGGAGAAGCAAGAGGGTCATACCAAGCAAATCTGTAAGAGAGCCCACTTTGCCCTATAGCTAGTTCAAGGCGAGGCTGACTCCAGCAGAAGGGGAAGCAAACTGCAGTAGCAGGAACTGCCTGTGTTATCCTCTCTGCAGTTAGCAGGTACTAATTTGGAAAGCTGTTTATGTTTTAATGTATGCATCCCTTAAATGCAAAGACTACATCTAAGAATTATCTGTATTCCCCACACCTACCACAATGTGTAGTCAATAAATATTTTATTTAAACTATAATAAAAAATGCTCCCACATTCTAAAGGCCATGTGTGCAAGAAACCATGAGAAGATTACAGTGACTCCACTTCTGTTTAGGAAGTCTGGAAGCCATCTGCCTGGTTGGTGTTTAAGATACACTAATCAGCAAGTACAGAGTAGACCAAAATCCTCCCTTTTCTCTTTTTAAAACTTCAGGGCACATTTCAACTTTCCTACTTCCTTTTGTATCTTAGTTTGAACCCTACATACACGAAGAAAAAAAATTAACAAAACAAACTACCTTTCACCAAGGCTGCAAACCAAGCCCCAGACCCAAAATATCCATATGTTTTCATGCTATAGTGTTTATTAGTACTTGAAGTTCAACCAGAGGGAATGAAAAATTGATCTAGTTGTTCAGTTTCTCAACTTGAGAGTTTCCAGCACACATGCTAAATCACTTCTTGAGCATATGTTGTGATGTGTTCATGCTGAGAATCCCTTTAAAATGATCCAGTCTTAAAAGACTTTGCTAAGAATATATTTTTCACTCAATAACATTTTTTAAAAGATGTAAGTTAAAATCAAGGCCTATTATTCTAGCTTTATAAATGCAATTGCCTTTCTTTATTGACTTATTTATGAAGTCCCTTGAGTAAACGGGGGGGGGGGGAGGAGTGGAAAAAGTGATAGTTAAGACTTACAAATAATGTACTGTTGGAAATAGCCTCAAGTGAGAGCTTTGTTTTAAGTGCCAAGGTAAACACCTGCAACTATAAAGCGAGGCTACTGTATTTTGTTTTCTATCCAAAAACATGTTTCAGGTAATTTTGGAAAGTCTCTGGAGAAAACGAAAAAGGAGGGCCTCAAAATAAACCTCTGATAGGAATCTGCATGTCATGCATAATGCTGGAAATATTATTCACCTGAAGAAGACAACTACGCTAAACTTTGTAAATCATCTAAGTCAGGATTTCTCAATCTTAGCACTACTGGCATTTTGGACCAGAAAATTCCTTTCATTGGGGAGGAGCTGTCCTGTGCATCGCAGGGAGACACCAGCATCCCTGGCCTCCTCCCTGGGTGCCAGAGCAGCTTCACCTCCTCCCATCACCACTAGTGGTGACAATCAAAAACGTCTCCAGACACTGCCAAATGTCCCCCCTGGAGGCAAAATCAACCCCTGTTGAGCACCACTAATTAAACCAGAGAAACTTTTCTTAAATGTAAAGGATCTTGAAGTATCAGTTTTGGAAGGGCACAGCAAAGAAGTCAGCAATGCCACTAACAAGATGCACTAACAAGACAACCAGCTTGGACAAACAACAGAAACTATACGCAGCTGTAAACATACCTGAAGAAATGGAGCCATAAAGTCTAACTTGCAAGAACAATGGTATATGAAGAAAGCCAGAAAAGCTGGCACCAGTGGAATATTTGAATTTGTTTAACCTGGAAAAAAAAAAAAAAAAAAAAACCACATCCATCTGGATGAAAAAAGTCAGCTATACTCTAGTATAAAGAGAAAATCATGACTAAACAAATGTTTTCTCTCTTCTATAAAGTATTTTAAACTTTACTTAATTTTAGAATTTAAAATAATATTTTAAAGAATAGTTCTATATATCTGTGCTCATGCTTTTTTAAAAAAGAAAATTGATTAATCAGAATATGCTGAGTTAAAATTATCTTCTAACTTTGTTTTTAAAAACTTTTAAACTGAAGGCAGAGGTACTTCTGGGGTCATGGAAATACTCTATTTCCTAATGGGGTGTTAATTACACAGGTGTATAACTTGTCAAAACTCACAATTTGTTAATTTAAGATCTTGCATTTCACTGTAAATGAAAAACATTATATATAGTCTCTATGCACATACAGATAAATATATATATTTATCTATATTTATGTATGTATATATGTTTATATTTGCATTTATGTATCCTCAGTATTATATTCACATGTATACTCATATAAATGTTAAACTGCTTTTTTTTAATATAGCTATAAATTTATGTGGCCCAGTTATTTTTCCTCTCCTTCAAATTGGTCTTTTTTTAATCCATTTTCTTAACTTTCATTTTAGGTTCAAGGGTACATGTTCAGGTTTGTTATATAGGTAAATTGCATGTCCAGGGGGTTTGGTGTAAAGATAATTTCATAGGTAATAAGCATAGTACCTAACAGGTAGGTTTTGTTTTTGTTTTTGTTTCGAGATGGAGTCTGGCTCTGTCGCCCAGGCTGGAGTGCAGTCGCGCAATCTCGGCTCACTGCAACCTCCGCCTCCCGGGTTCAAGCTATTCTCATGACTCAGCCTCGCGAGTAGCTGGGATTACAGGAATGCACCACCACACCTGGCTAATATATACTTTATTTTTTTTTATTTTTTTATTTTTTTTTTATTTTTAGTAGAGATGAGGTTTCACCATGTTGATCATATGAATGCATGTGTCTTTCTGGTAAAACAATTCATTTTCCTTTGTGTATATACCCAGTAATGGGACTGCTGCATTGAATGGTAGTTCTGTTTTAGGTTCTTTGAGGAATCTCCAAACCGCTTTCCACAGTGACTGAACTAATTTACATTCCTAACAACAGTGCATAAGTGGTCCCTTTTCTCTACAACTTTGCCAGTATCCACTATTTTTTAACTTTTTAATCATAGCGATTCTGACTGATGTGAGATAATATATCTCACTGTGGTTTTAATTTGCATTTCTCTGATAATTAGTCATGTTGAGCATTTTTAAATTTTTTTTATCTCAATAGGTTTTGGGGGAACAGGTGGTGTTCGGTTACTTGAATAAGTTCTTTAGTGGTGATTTCTGAGATTTTGGTGCACCTGTCACCCAAGCAGTGTACGTTGTACTCAGTGTGCAGTCTTTTATTCCTGACTCCCCTCCCACCCTTTCCCCTACGTCCCAATTGTATCATTCTTATGCCTTTGTGTCCTCATAGCTTAGCTCCCACTTATGAGTGAGAACATATGATGTTTGGTTTTCCATTTCTGAGTTACTTCACTTAGAATAATCGTCTCCAATTCCATCCAGGTTGCTGCAAATGCCATTATTTTATTCTTTTTTATGGCCGAGTAGTATTCCATGGTATACATATACCACATTTTCCTTATCCACTCGTTGATTGATAGGCATTTGGGCTGGTTCCATATTTTTGCAATTGTGGACTGTGCTGCTATAAACATGCATGTGCAAATATCTTTTTTGTATAATGACTTCTTTTCCTTTGGGTAGATACCCAGTAGTGGGACTGCTGGATCAAATGGTAGATCTACTTTTAGTTATTTAAGGAATCTCCACACTGTTTTCCATAGTGGTTGTACTAATTTACATTCCCACCACCAGTGTAAAAGTGTTCCCTTTTCACCACATCCATCCAACATCTATTATTTTTTGATTTTTTGATTATGGCCATTCTTGCAGGAATAAAGCGGTATCACATTGTGGTTTTGATTTGCATTTTCCTGATAAGTACTGATGTTGAGCATTTTTTTACATGTTGGTTGGCCATTTGTGTATATTCTTTTGAGAACTGTCTATTCATGTCCCTAGTCCACTTTTTGATGGAATTGTTTGTTGTTTTCTTGCTGATTTGTTTGAGTTGCTTATAGATTCTGGATATTCATCCTTTGTAGAATGTATGAATCGTGAAGATTTTTCTCCCACTCTGTGGGCTGTCTGTTTACTCTGCTGATTATTTCTTTTGCTGTGCAGAACAAAAATCACATTATTATCTCAATAAATGCAGAAAAAGCATTTGACAAAATCCAGCATCACTTTATGATTAAAACCCTCAGCAAAATCAGCATAGAAGGGACATACCTTAAGGTAATAAAAGTCATCTACGACAAACCTACAGCCAAGATTATACTGAAGAGGGAAAAGTTGAATGCATTCCCCCTGAGAACTGAAACAAGACAAGGATGCCCTCTTTCACCACTTCTATTCAACATAGTTCTGGAAGCCCTAGCCAGAGCAATCAGATGAGAGAAAGAAATAAAGGGCATCCAAATCAGTAAAGAGGAAGTCAAACTGTCACTGTTCGCTGATTACATGATTGTATACCTAGAAAACCCAAAGACTCATCCAAAAAGCTCCTCAAGTTGATTTGCATTTCTCTAATGATTAGTGATGTTGAGCATTTTTTCATACGCTTGTTGACTGCATGTATGTCTTCTTTTGGTGTCTGCTCATGTCCTTTGCCCACTTTTTAATGGCATTGTTCATTTTTTGCTTGTTAATTTGTTTAAGTTCCTTATAGATTCTGGATATTAGACCTTTGTCAGATGCATAGTTTGCAAATATTTTCTCCCATTCTGTAGGTTGTCTGTTTACTCTGTTGATAGTTTATTGGGGTGCAGAAGCTCTTTAGTTTAATTAGGTCCCATTTGTCAATTTTTGTTTCCATCACTATTGCTTTTGGCATCTTTGTCATGAAATCTTTCCCAGGACCTATGTCCAGAATCGTATTTCCTAAGTTATCTTCCAGAGTTTTTACAGTTAAACCAATTTAACGGTGAAAATAATAAATAAACAAATAAATAAATAGAAAGTTCATGGAAACCATGTAAATAAAAAGAAAAGAATAAGTACAACAGCCTTAACTCCCAAGATCACCAGCTAAATTAAAAGATAAGATTTCATTTTCATTGTTTTTGTTGCTGTTGTTATTGTTGTGGTCTTACTTCTAATTGTTGTCTGCAAGAGAAACACATCCAAGACACATTAATAATGGTTCTTACCTATTTGGTAGTTAGGTTGGGGATCCTTTGAGTCAGGGTGGGGAAATGCATATAGGAATATACAGAAAAATTTGGAATACAATTTTAGATACCTCATAGGCCAAGTTAAAAACCATTCAACTGAAAATTATCTAATGGTCAAAGCCATCATCTCTGTATGTCTATAGGAGAAACATAGATTATTATCCTAGTAGCCCATAAGGGTAATTTCTTAAAACATACATTATTAATAGAAATGAATATGGTTACTATATAGTGGATAATATAGATTAACAATGAAACCTACTAATACTAAATGTACATATTGAAACTACATAGCAAGAGCATATGTAAAAGAAATTTGACAAAAATGCAAGAAAAAATTGAAATGAAATTATAACTACCAGACAGAGAGTCAAACAGTTTTTTCTTAGAGAAAATTAAGGACTAAATGATAGAGCAACAATAGTGAATGTAAGCAATATCAGTTATTTTTTAATTATACATTTGCCGGGCATGTAATCTCAGCACTTTGGGAGGCCAAGGCGGAAGGATCACTTGAGGCCAGGAGTTTGAAATCAGCCTGGATAACATAGCAAGACCCTCATCTCTGCAAAAATTTAAAAATCTTTTTAAACCAAATATATATATATATACACACACACATTAGATCAGGTTGTTGTGCTTTGTTTTTAAGTGATATAGAACAGAAGGCCCAGGCTCAGTGGCTCATGCCTATAATCCCAGAACTCTGGAAGGCAAAGGCAGGCAGATCACCTGAGGTCGGGAGTTCGAGACCAGCCTTACCAACATGGATAAACCCCATCTCTACTCAAAGTATGAAATTAGCTAGGTGTGGTGGTGCATGCCTATAATCCTAGCTATTCAGGAGGCTGAGGCAGGAGAATCGCTTGAACCCGGGAGGCGGAGGTTGTAGTGAGCCGAGATCGCTCCATTGCACTCCAGCCTGGGCAACAAGAGCAAAACTCCATCTCAAAAAAAAAAAAAAAAAAAAACAGAAAGGAAAAGAAACAAAATTCAGGTTCAAAATTTTAAGAAATTTTCAAAATGGAAATTTTTAGGTCTCAAACATAGGAATAAACAAAATTGAAAAGAAAAGACAGACTTGAAAAGACTGCTGGAAAACAGCCTTTTGTCACGACTCCCCAGGACCTCTGCAGCCTCATTGCCTCCTTCCTTCCCCATCAAACCAATTTAGCAGAAACACCGAACTTGCGTTCTTTATAATGCGTCACTTTTAAAGATAAATGAATAGCCAAGGATTGCCAGATATTTGAAGAAAAGTTATTTTTTAAAAAGAGACCAATTATTTTTCTGAGGAAAAGTAATTTTAACATCAAACTATGTGAGGATAAAATGAAGTCATTTTCCAACATAGAAAGTCTCATGCAAATTCCTAGGCACCCTTTCTCTGGAAGCTACTGAGAAATGTGCTCCACTAAAACCAAGAAAGAGGAAGATCCAGCACAATAGAGAGAGAATTCCTTGAAAGAGAATTCTCAAGATAGTGTCAAAGTGAAGACCTAATAACATGTGTAGTAGGTTCAAAAAGCAACCAATCCTAATCAAAACACAAGGACAAAAGGTAGGAACAAATTCCTCCTAAATGGAATTTGCAGATTATCTTACAAATTTTACCTTGTAGAAAGTTATAATGAGAGCTACTTTACAAAAAAGTTTGTAGTTTCCAAAAATATAAAAACCAAGCAAGTGAAAAAAACCAAGCAAGTGAAAAAATAAAAAAAAATTAACTTCAAGAAAACAGAAGTTGTATAAGAAATGGAATTATAGCATAAATTATATACTACACATACATATATACTATGTTTTAGCTTATTTAAACTTTACATAGTATATACAGTATAAACTATACATAGTTTATATTATAATCTATATATGGTACAAACTGTATGCACATACTATGATCAAGTAGTATAAATATATAGTATAAACTATATAGATAACACATACAGCACAAATTATATACATACTACATAGTATATATAATTATATATACACAGTATAAACCATATATTATATATATTCCCACATACAATCTATGTATATATTTAACTACAAAATAGTTATAATAAGTTGATGAGTATAGATTCAACCAAAAATTGTGATAGTTCTATTTTACAAAGAATGGATTGAAGAAAAGAGCTATAAAAGGGCCAAAATAAATAATGCTTTAAAAAAGCAATAGCAGTATTCACACAGAATTTTGATATTAGAAGTGGTGAAGATTTTGAAAATGGTTACCTGGGGGAGGTAGGAGTATTCAGAAGGACAAGAGGCAATTTGAGGTGAAGGGATTAAGAGAATATTGGTTTTTGCTATAAGCCTCTTAGCCTTATTTGACTTTTTAAACTTGTACTCGTTACTTTGATGTTAAAAAAAGGAAAATATTAATTTTTTTATAAAAGGAAAGAAAGAAGGGAGGGAGAAAGGAATGAAGTTATTTCCTTAAAGTAGATTTATGTGCATGCTGTAATACTATAAAAATATTTATACAACCACAGTTCTAGAGACTACAACTGTAGAAAAAAAGCAACTGCCTCAACTTATTTTTTCAAACATTCACCTTTAGAGTTAAGTATTCAAGTTTAACCCAGGTAATTATATTAAGTCCAAAAACACCGGTTGGTGATTAGTAGGAAGGAATTCTGGCCTGGCAGGCTTTAGTTGCAATTACTTTTCACACCCTCTCCTATGTGTTTCATGAGGGTTTGGGTCACATTCTTCCAAAGGGATCAAGGACATAGGACACATCTAACTGCTCTGGCAATCCTCACAGCAGATAATTCGAAATTTTAATTTCAGGTACAAGAGGGTTCAGACTATTTAATGCAGACAGGAAGATGGAAATCAGTACCTTATTCATAGGGATACAAGAAGAGAATATATCATTCAGATAATATCATTGTAAGCATTCCCAAGGATAAATATGCATGTTCATTACTGTGTAATCCTAGGAGCAAAACAAACCCTCTGTTACATAACTCTTATTTTACCTTTCTTAATCTTTGAGTAATTAACATGGAAAAAAAGTTGTTTTCTGGGCCACTCCACAGACAAATAGTTTCCCAGCAGAAAGAGACAAGCAAATAAGCCTGAGCATGTGATGGACTTGGAAAGCAATGAATCTTAACAAATTTGCAGTTGAATTATTGAACTGTTAAGACTGCAGAGTTAAACAGAAAAGATCCGGATGAATAAATGGGGTTTTGTTACCTTTGTTTCTTTGCTTATTTTATTTGTTGCAGCTGTTTGTTGCCATGAGCACCAAAAACTATGACATTGCCATTCACACTGAATATTTTTATTTGGAAAATAAGGTTTCACTTACATAGTTGAGGTTCATCAACCACATGAACTGAGAGTGGGAGGTTTACACACACATACACCATAGATTTATTTGCTAAACCACTGATCCTTGTTTATTTTTAGATGAACTACAAAATGGTAGTTCTTCAGTTTACAGAGTATTTTATCTGACTCATTCAACAAATATTTTTTGAGTATCTACTATGTGCTGCATGCTACTATGTACTATATGCTCTAGGCCCTGAGCTAGGTGCTAGAAATAGGTGCAGGGTGGCCGGGAGCAGTGGCTCACGCCTGTAATCCCAGCACTTTGGGAGACTGAGGCGGGCGGATCATGAGGTCAGGAGATCGAAACCATCCTGGCTAACACGGTGAAACCCCGTCTCTACTAAAAATACAAAAAATTAGCCAGGCGAGGTGGCGGGCGCCCATAGTCCCAGCTACTCGGGAGGCTGAGGCGGGAGAATGGCGTGAACCCGGGAGGCAGAGCTTGCAGTGAACCGAGATATCACCACTGCACTCCAGCCTGGGCGACAGAGCTGAGACTCCATCTCAAAAAAAAAAAAAAAAAAAGAAATAAGTGACGGGCAAAACAGAGTATTTACAATCTTGTGGGTTAGTTGTACAGTTAAACAATTAAACAAGCAATTATAGTAAGATGAGTTAAGTGCCTGGAACACATATAGCAGACACACTCAATATATCCTGGGGCTCATGGGTAGGGAGGGCTTAGTCAGTGAAGCTTCCCAAGGAAAGTGACATTGAGTGGCACTTGAGGAATGACTAGGAGTTATTCATGCCAAGGAAGATGGAAAAGAGGCAATGAAGTTGAAGAAGGCCAGATACCAAAGAGAGCAGTGAGAAGGCCAGTGCAATAATGGAAAGGAGAGACAATGGTAGCATGGACTTGGGAAACGGCAGTGGTGTTAGAGAAAAAGAGATGGGTCTGAGAGCCATTAAAGAGGCACAATTGGCAGGATTTCATGATTTACTGGATGTGAAAGATGAGGGAGAAGGAAACACAGTTGCAGGTTTCTGATTTGGACAACTGGGTGCATGGTGGGTGTTATTCACTGAGCCATCACTTACAGGAGGAGCAGGTTGAGGGGGGCAGATTATGAGTTCAGTTCTGAATATGTTGAGTTTGAGGTACATGGCAGGCATTGAACTGGAGATTTCTAGCACATAGTTGGACTATAGGGTCTGAGCTGCAGATATAGATTTGGAAGATAATGATCTCAGAGCAGATAGCTGAAGTCATGGGTTTTGATTAGATTATCCAGAGAAAGTCTACAGACTGGGAAAAGCACAGGTCTACTGGAGTCTACTGACCTTTAGGGAACCAAGCCAAGGAAAGATATCAAAAAGAAGCCTGAGAGGCCGGACATAGTGGCTCATGCCTGTAATCCCAGCACTTTGGGAGGTTGAGGCAGGTAGATCACTTGAGGTCAGGAGTTCGAGATCAGCCTGGCCAATGCGGTTAAACCCCATCTCTACTAAAAATACAAAAATTAGTCAGATATGGTGGCACGTGCCTGTAGTCTCAGCTACTCGGGAGTCTGAGACATGAGAATCACTTGAACTTGGGAGGTGGGGGTTGCGGTGAGCCAAGATCATGCCACTGCACTCTAGCCTGGGTGACAGAGTGAGATTCTATCTCAAAAAAAAACAAGGAAGGAAGGAAGGAAGGCCAGCCTGAGAAAGAATAGAAGAGAGAGACTATCGTAAGGCAGGAGAGACAAAGCATTTATCTATCCTCTTAGGTTCAGTGGCTAGGGCCCTAAAAATTAAACTGGTAAAAGACAGACAATTGGTAGAGAAAAAGCATACGAATTGTATTTGATGCGTAGTTTTTATGTGACACAGGGATCTTCCTACCAAAAAAGTGAAGAACGAAGAAGCAAATAGGTCTGAGAGTTTATATACCATTTTTAACAACGAGAAAGATAAACTGCAGAGATAGGAAAAGACAAAGGATGAAAAGTTTTTAGGCTTCTAAAGGCTGCAAACTGTGGAAAGGTAAATATATAGAGAAAACTAATGGAAAATAAGGGCTATCTTAGCAAGCTTTGTTTGTGCAGGTCCATCTTGGTGCCAACTTTCCGTCTTCTTCACAGTCATAAAATTTGCCCAAGAAAGGGGATTTATGGCAATCCTCAGTTCTCAAAAGTTTCTGCTTTTAGTCAGATAATGGGAACTCTAGAAGGAATTCATTCTGTGTCTGTTGATTCTCCATTTTCTTCAGTTCAAAATGATCCCTGTGCCAAACTGGCATATTTTGGGTTGGCATAGTCTAATCCCCTTCAGTGGTAAAGTCTCACACACCACAGAGAGATCAATTCAATTCAAACAATATTTATTGAGCACCTGCTATGTGCCAGGCATGTGCTAGTGGGTAATGAGGATAGAGCAGTGAAAAATGCAAACCCAGTCATTATCATCAAAAGGAGAGAAAAATGGCCATGAAATTTAAGATTGTGGAGACCATCTGCAATTCAGAGTAGCAGTTTTAATGGAAGGGAAGGCGAGAGGCTAGGTTAGAGTGGAGTGAGGTGAGACTGGAGTGAGGAAGGGCATTGGAAAATGGAGACAACTCTTTCAAGAAGTGTGATCATACAGGAGACAAGAATAACGAACAGCAATTAAGGAAGATGGGGAGCCAAGGATGAGGGGTTATTTTGTTGACTTTGTTTGTTTCATATTATTTGAGAATACTGAACATGCTTATATGCAAAAATAAATGTGCCACGGAGAAAAATAGGTTAATACAGAACATAAAGAGGTAGGCCGGGCCTGGTGGTTCATGCCTGTAATCCCAGAACTTAGAGAGGCCGCGGCGAGAGGATAACCTGAGGTCAGAAGTTCAAGACCAGCCTGGCCAACATGGAGAAACCCCATCTTTACTAAAAATACAAAAATTAGCCAGGCATGGTGGCAGGCACCTGTAATCCCAGCTACTCAAGAGGCTAAGGCAGACAGAATTGCTTGAACCCGGGAGGCAGAGGTTGCAGTGAGTGGAGATTGCGCCACTGTACTCCAGCCTGGGTGACAGAGCTAGACACCCTGAAAGAAAGAAGAAAAGAAAAGAAAAAGATGTAGTTTATGAAGATGATCTCTGAGGGAAAACAATGGGACATGGATAGGGAAATATGTAGCTCACCTTGCAAGTCTTACCTGTGTCATCTCCTGTCCTGTCCTAACCTCTTCCCAGCTCTGGAGGGAGCATTCAGCTATATAAACACCACCCCCACTTCATTCCTGTAATCCCTGACCAAGAGTTTTCAATACCTAAACCCTAGGAATTTGGAAATAATTGGTAGAACTCTTAACACCTCAGAGTCAAAGCTTGGGCATTTCACAGGGCTATCAAAAGCAGCCTTTCTTTCTCATCCTCATCAACCTCTGAACTGTAGGGTGATCAGATCACCTTTCTGCCCCCTCCACCCAGCCTTTAGCAAGGGTGAAGTTCCTCTGTTTTTCTTATATCCCCAGACACTAGTATAAAGAGAGGGGCAGGAGAGTGAGGAGAGACTCCTGCCTTATATCCCAGGTACCTGATCAGGTACACACACACATACACACACACACATCTCTGCAAACTTATGCCCTGGGCCTGGATCCTACCCTATTCCTCATCCTGGCATAAGCCTGCTTTGCCTTGTTCCATCAGCATTGCTATTCTGCAATTTGAAATTATTTCCTATGCCAATCCGCCTGAAGGAGGCTCCACTTGGCCCTCCAATGCCAGCTTGGAGCTGGACCAAATTTCTCTCACTCCTGCTTGACTTCATCTACCTTCCTGTAATCTCCCATTCCCAGCTCATGCTCTCCTGGGTTCACAGCATGCCTTGAGGTCAGTGCTGTCAGCACCTCCCAAGGGATGCCAGGGCTGATAAGGAAATTTGCAAGGTCTTGATTCTGAAGTCAAAACACAAAACATGTTTAAATGAAATTGCCTCCTTTTGCTAGCCTAAAATCTAGATTTTTACATGTTTTTGAGGAACACAAAAGTGTTTCTGTGGGCAGTATTGAGCAGGGACTTAATTAATTATTAATGGGTATAAAGGAAAGAACACTGAATCAACCACAATTCAGGTTCCCACTTGCCATTTTTTTTTTTTTTTTTTTTTTGAGACGGAGTCTTGCTCTGTTGCCCAGGCTGCAGTGCAGTGGCAGTGCAGTGGCGCAATCTCGGCTCACCACAACCTTTGCCTCCTGTGTTCAAGTGATTCTCCTGCCTTAGCCTCCCGAGTAGCTGGGACTACAGGCACACACCACCATGCCCAGCTAATTTTTGTATTTTTAGTAGAGACAGGGTTTCACTATGTTGGCCAGGCTAGTCTCGAACTCCGGACCTCGTAATCCGCCTGTGTCAGCCTCCCAAAGTGCTGGGATTACAGGCATGAGCCACCACGCCTGGCTGCCATTTCTTAATTCTGTGGGTTTTGGTAAATGCTCAAGGTCTCTGAGCCTTACTTTTCTTATCTGCAAAATGGGGATGATTATAGCTATGTTCTAAATACTTCATGAATGACCTCATGTAATCCTCACAACAACCTGGTAAGATAGGTTCTATTGTTAACAATACTTGATGATCAACGTTTAAACCAGCTAGTCTTATTGCAGCGCCTGCTCTATTAACCACTGTGCTCTATTGAGCCAATAATATCTTCCCTCCCACTTTCAGGGATATCAAGAAGAGCACATGAAATAATGTGTAAGAAAACACTTGGTAGATTTGCTTAATGGGTACAAAGTTACAATTTTGTAAGACAGTAAGAGTTCTGGAGATGAATGGTGGTCATGGTTGCCAACAATGTGAATGTACTTCATACTACTGAACTATATGCTTAAAAATGGTTAAAGTGGTAACTTTTGTGTTATATGTATTGTACATTAAATTTTTAATTTAAAAAATACTTGATAATTATAAAGTGCCGTAGAAATGCAAACTATTAGTGATAGTTTTAATTCTTTTTCATTTATAAACCAACAGGTTCCCCAAAAGATTTTATCTGACTATTAATCCTCTGAATGCCTAGAAGAGATGATGGAAAAAGAGGACCCCTAGCGTAAAATGACAGCATCTCTACTCAGCAGCTTCAATGGCAGAACAGAAATGAAGAGGGAAAAATGAGTCCAGGGCAGAGCCTGATTGCAAATACATTCCCTGGCCACCTTCTGCATTGTCCACTGGCTCACTTCCAAGAGGAAAGATTATTGCTGAGGTTCAAGAAACCACATCAGTGTTAGCCGGGTTGCTCATCTCTTCATTTGTGTCCATGCCTTTTCAGGCTGAGGCTGAAGGCATCACCAGTGATTTTCAATTATCACATGTGACTCACTCCTGGCAGTGTGCATATTTCCCACCCTTGGTCTCCATTGCAGTGGGGCCTTATATAATTTATTATACTTATGTTATTATATTCCCTGTAATGGCTTTCTTCTTCCCTATAATGTCTTTCCTTTCTCCTAAAAACAAATTTTAATAAAAAGTATATATTCATTGTAGAAAATTTAGAAAATATAAAAATAAATTGCTCTTGGCTAAGTATTAGATTTTGCCCAATAATTCAAAAAAAAATGTTTTCTGATTCTCTCCAGGGAATAAAAAAAAAAATGAAACTCTGTCTTATTTTAAGGAGGCATTAAGTTCCAAAAATTTCCTTAAAGGTTTATTATCTGGCACTCTGGTTGCATTCTCCCATTAAAATAATGTCAGGAAGGTCTAGTAGGTTTCCACATCAGACTGCGAAATCCTCCTTGATGCATAATGGAGCTGAACTCTAGCTTGGTGAAGCTAGAACACCAAGCCACCACCCTCTAGGCTCCCACTAGGAGGCAGGGACTTTGCCAGCTATTTCTGAACCTGTGGCATTGGCACCCATTGGATACCAAACAACAGTGATTTCCAACTTCGACTTTCCACAGACAGGAACTGACTTTGTGGGTACTTCCTCCCTCAAACAGCACTAACAAGAGCACCCAAGGTTTCCATAGTCGGAAGGAAGATGAAACTGCCTGGTTAAAGAAGGGGACAGTAACCTTTAGTGCATAAAGCTCATTGGTAAAGTGACTGCCCACAAATTAGTAGCTGCTTTCTAGAATATGTTGAAGAACTATTTCAGCATCTTCTCTTTCATTGAGGATATACACAACCAACAGCTAGTCATATTTATTAAATGCCTTCCTTCTATTTGTTAACCAACAAATTTGTGCTGGAAAGGAACATGAAAGTATTTTTGTGGCCACAAGTCACCTGATTCCAGTAAACTTGATCTCCTTTCTGAGACTACAACTGTAGGCACAAAAGGACTGGAAAATAACAAACTTACAAAGCAATACAATTTAATGTAAGAATAATTCAGGTAACGTGGTCTTTGAAATTGATTAATTTCTTAAAAGTTATTTGGCACTCACTCACTAGCACATTTTCTTTTTTCTTTTTAAGTCACTCAACAAACACCTGCCTACAGTTTCTATGTGTCAAGTGCCAGGCTAGGTTCTAGGTACCCAGCTGTGATCCCAGCCGCTCCTGGAGTTTCAGATGAGTAAAATTAGAAGACTCGCAGGGAGCAAGTACCAAGCAAAGAAATATACAGTAGTCCCAAGACCCCTGTGAATGCCTAAAAACCACAGATAGTACTGAACCCTAGATATACTACAGGTTTTTTTCCTCTATGTATATACCTATGATACAGTTTAATTTATAAATTAGGCACGTTAAGAGTTAACAACAACTAATAATCAAATAGAACAACTAGAACAACATACCGTAACAAAAGTAATGTAAATGTGGTCTCTGTCTGTCTCTCCCTCTCAAATAGCTAATTGTACTATACTCACCCTTCTTCTTATGATCTGCCAATCTGATTACCTAGATGGCTGCTAAGTGACTAACAGGTGAGGAATGCAGACAGTGTAGATCCGCTGGACAAAAGGATGAGTTACAGCCCAAGCAGGATGGAGCAGGATGGCGAGAGATTTTATCACACTACTCAAAATGGCACACAATGTAAAACGTATGAATAGTTTATTTCTGGAATTTCCCATTTAATATTTTCAGACCACAGTTGCCTGCAGGTAACTGAAACCACAGAAAGCGAAACCACAAATAAGGGAGAACTACTGTGCAAATTGTGTGTGTGTGTGTGTGTGTGTGTGTGTGTACATTTCCAATCTGTGATAGATGCTGTGATAGATTTATGTGATGGGGGATAGCAAGAAGCACCTACTGAAGGGGGAAAGGAGTGAAAAACATTAAAAGCAGAGGCAGCTACATGTGTATCCTGAAGGAACTGAGGGAAAGACAAATGCGGCTGAACAAGTGACCAGTGGGGCCACTGGCAAGAAACAAGGGGAGAGGTATGTGGGGGACAGATAGCACAAGACCTTGTAGAAATGTGGATTCCGTTCTAAGTGAAGGACAAAACAGGGGATGTGAGGGGACATCACCTTGTTTATGGTTGCTGGATGAAGAACAGATATGAGGTGGTTCAAGAGTAGAAACTAGGAGACCAACTAGGAGGCTGTTGCCTTCTGAGAAACCAAGGTTTGTTTAAAAAAAAAAAATCATAAACGATAAAAAAAAATTCCCATCAAAATATGTCTTGGCATTGGGAGAGCTAGAACTTCTTCATATTACATAATATTGTCAGATATCATAGTATGTTTATTAATTTATATGATTGTTTATCTGTTCAGCATCTATCTTTCCTATTAGAAAGTAAGCGCCGTAAGGATAGGAACTGTGCCTTGTTCACTCCTGAATCCTCAGGATATAGAACCGCACCTGTCACACAGATTCTCAATAAATACTTGCTGAATGGATGAACCATATATTTAATCCTTTTGTAAAGCAAGGGTCCATTGTGTAAAGCAAATCATCATCCTCTTTCTTATCCATTTTGCAAGTCTGGGTCTTTATATCAACTGAGAGGAACAAAGAAAGAGCAAACCAAGTCAAACGAAGTCTATTGTTCCAAATCCAGTGACTTCACAGAATGTAAATCCCAGAAAGACAGAGAACTTGAATGTGCTCACTGTATATTTTAATGATTAAATTAATGAAACCAGAGCTCAGGGCACTTATCTGTGGTTTCCAGAATTGTACTCTTTTAGCAGATTTAACAACTTTACATTTTAAGATGGTATTTTAGCTGTCCATTAAAGCATTTAAACTCATTTGATTTGACAAGTATCATGCCAAGCTGGTTGGCATGAGTTGTACAAAAAAGGCTTCCACCCATTTCAGAAAAAGAACAGTATCATAGCACAGTCTGCAATAAAACTGGGAGAGTGATCCATCTATTTATCCATGTCAAAGGTGTCTGCTCCCTTGACTCCAGAAATCCCAACATCAGGCTTGAACTGTAGAGGATCATCCCTGGGTACTAAGGTCAGCAAGTCAGCAAGTTTCTGAGCCCCTTCAACTAAAACTATTCCTTGATGTAGGCTCTACAAGGTTGTATTTTCTATGGCTGCCATAGAAATGATCACAAACGTGGTGGCTTAAAATAACAGAAATATATTCTCTCACAGTTTTTGGAGCTACGAGTTTAACATAAAGCTATCAGCAAGATTTGATTTCTTTTGGAGGCTTGAAGGGAAAATCCATTCCATGCTTCTCTTCTAGCTCCTAGTGATGGCTGGTAATCCTTGGCATTCCTTGGCTTGTAAGTTCCAATCACTCCTATTCTCTGCCTTGTTCTTTAGACCTCCTTCTTATCCGTGTCTTCTCCCCTTCTCTTCTTTTATAAGGACACTTATCATTGGAGTTAGGGCCCATACTATCCAGGATGATTTCATCTTAAAATCCTCAACTTAATTACATCTGCAAAAACCTTTTTTCCAAATAAGGTCCACATTCACCTGTTGCAGTTGGACCTATCTTTCAGGGGACTACCATGCAACCTACTCTCAGGGCTGAAGCAAAATTAAAACTAAAAAAAAAAAAAAAAAAAAAAAAAAAAAAAAAAGTGCAATTCTAATGAGGTAGTAATCTAAACATGACCAGAGAAGGTTTTCTGCAGGGGAAAAAAAAGGCAAATCGTCTTGGTTTTGTGTTGTTTCATCTTGTTTTAGTTGAGCATGAAGTCACAACTTTTTTTTTTTAATACAAAAAGAGAGAAAGGGGGTGCCCACTTATTTAATTAATTCTGATGAATCGGTATCAGAGTCCCTTTGGGGGAACCAAGTTAAGACCGGGGTGGGGCTGATCATGGAAGTGGGTAGGTGAAGGAGGAAGCCTTACCAGGTATTCTAGGCATGACACCAAGCTCTCCAGGGCATGTCAGGTCCATCAGCTCTGGACTACGTTGCTTTCCCTGCCCTCAGGTTTCCAATCTGAGTTTGGAAAGGTCTTCTCCAAAACTCAAGCTCATCCCTGAATCGCAGGGTACCCAACTAGCAACCTATACCTGACTAGATGTTGACCTCTTGTCTAATCCCTTAATTTAGAGTGCCTGATACTGAACTACATCCCTACTGGAATGAACTCATCATAGCAGCTCAAGGTGAAAGACCTAATCCCTTTCTCCGACCATCAAATCCCAAACCTCGTGTTTTCTCTTTGATCTGTAGATGCAATAGGTTGTCCCAAATTGAACAGATGTTTGTGTGTTGTCCAGAACCTCTTCCTTTACACACTTCCTTGCAATTTGATGTGGAGGAAATAGCCAACCTTGGCTGAGAGCTTGGGCGACATTACAAGGCACATGAGGCAGGAAGAAGCACTGCCAAGATTTCATTTCTGTTTGTGCTGGTCTCTACTGTGGTTTCCAATGAAAAGAACAGTTTTAAGAAGGTAAAGTTGACAGAGCAAAACTTCGTCAATGGGCTACTTTCAGCTTTGAGGAGTGCAGCATTTTTTTTTTTCTAGGGGTACAGTCCTCTGGAAGGTTGGAACTTTTCCCTGGCATAGTACTTCACTAGAATCAATTGTGCATGTTTAAAATTGTGCTTTTAATGTTATTTTAAGTACCTATTTTATAATTTCAATAAAACCACTCTCAAGCATGAGGTAATGCTGATTAATGACACTTCTCTGGTACACCAAAAGCCCTCAGTTCTGCTTTGTGCCTCTATGCTCACCTGAGGCATCCCATTAATCACTGTTATGCCACAGTCTGTCCTATCATATTGCTTAATTACCATTTCTGTTACTTATTCATCTACTCTACTCATCCCCACAGAACAAATTCATCAAACCCTGGGGCCCTGAAGCAACAGTGTTCCTGGTCTCGGCCCAGAACCTAGTCCTAGAAGCATCTTCTTTATAAAATATGGAAGAATCCCAAGTCTCCTGATACTCAAGAAAAAACAACCGTAATACACATTGTCTGTGCATGGGAATCTTGTCTCCCTTCCTTTTTTGCAGACCCAAATCTCATCTACCTTTCAAGGCTCAGCCAAATCACTGCATCCTCTATGAATTCCTCCTTAAAGGTCTTATTGCCAATATCATAATCTATATCACCTTATTATTTTTATTCTATTATTTGTGGCTTGTATAAACAATAATTCAGCTAGACAGTAAATTTGTTTAGGACAGACTTCATGTTTAAAGATCTTTGGTAGTAACAAATAAAGTACGTAATAAATAAAAATAATACCAACTATTGTCTCTTCATTATGTACCAGGAACTGGGCTCAGTGGTTTACAAGATTATCTCAATGAATTATATCAACGATCTTTGATGGAACTTCTTTTACTGTCATCTTCACTTCACAGAGGTGAAATTGCCCTTGTTCACATAGTTAATAAGTAGTAAAGCCAGTGTACAAACCTAGGCAACCTGAGTCCAAAACCCAAGTGCTAAACCACTAAGCAGCACTGCTTCTTCTCATAACCTTCACAGTGCTGGGCAGTATGTTAATCACATTACTAATTACTAATTGTGTAACTTAGATGAAAATTCTTGCTCTGCAGAGTTGAAAAAAGGAGAACAAATATGTGGGTCTAGATTAGAATAAAGACAAGAAAGGGGAAAAATTCTAAACCTGAAAGACAAAAATAAACATCAGGTATTTGAAGTGGGAGAAAAGTATTCAAGAGACCAGGTATATAGAATTCTACCTCCTACAGAAGATATTTCCATACAAAAATGTAAATAAAGTTTTGAAATTTAATAGTAGTATAGTGAAGCCATAATGTTCCTTGATAATAAACTTTTGTTCTAGGAGACCTAATATGAATGGACTAATAGATTAGAACCTAGATGTTTCATCACTGATGAAGTGAACCAGTCACTTCATCACTGACTTATAACCAACATCTATCAATCCTCTTCCCTCATACAATCAATAGGAATCATATTTTGCTACTTCTCCTTGTGAGGACCTAAAAGCAAAAATGCAAGTGCTCTGTTCTCTTCCACCAAAAACTGTGCAGGAATATGTGCCAAAATACGAAAAAACTTTCTAGTCGTGACAATTTATATTCTCATATAAAAATCATCAGGAATAACCATTTGTATTTCACAATATTTAAGACAGACAATCATTAAATCACAGAAGATAACTGTATAGTACAATGTATTTTAAGTTTCTGAACCCTTATGCAAACTCTCTTACCATTAGGCAAAACAAGTTACATAGTTGTTAGGATAGGCTACCTCATAGAGGGCTTCAATTTTACCAGCAACACCTCATATCCCATTTTCGTGCATATGTATGCATGTATATACAAATAGGAAGAATTTTCACCAAAGTGTTCGTAGTGGTTATCTTTGGCAGATGGAATGTGGGATGTAGTTATTTATATCATTTGAATTTTTATAATGATCATGCATACATTTTTACAAAAACAGTACATCTATAGACCTTTGACTTAGGAAGTGGCTTAGACCAGTTGACCAGTTAAAATTAAAAACCTGCTTCAACACCTACGAAAAGAAGAGAAAAAAAATTGAAAACCTGCTGGGTATCTGGAACAGTCGAGGCCAGCATCAGACCCATATGCCTTATTATGAAGGGTGAGAGAGTGGGTTTTGTCAGGAATTATCGGAAAAGAACAAGACGACTTTCACTTCTGGGAGTGAGCTGAGGATGGGAATATCACCCAAAACGGGAAAGGACCTATTATGCAGAGCCAAGGAACACCATCGATCTGCTTTGCCTCCTTCGCATTGTTACATAAAACTGGCATTGTCAGGAAAAAGGAAGTTAGCATACTCAAACTCTAATTCAGATTCCAACACTCATTAATCATAGAAATTTGAAAATTAGACACAGTGAGGACAAAGAGCACATTCTAAGTGAATACCAAAGGAACACTTACTATCTCCTTCCTCAATTCTACGCATTTTTGCTTTCTTTGGTGTACGTGACGACTGATTGCTCATGCTCACAGCAAAAGCACTAACTATGCATATAATCACTCAGTGTTTTGGTTTTGCATTGCCTCTTCTGTGTATGATTTTTTCCCTTAGCTAATTGTTGTCTTCAGAACCTAACTACATTTCAGGAAAGAGCAGATTTCCTCACACTGGCTACAAGAGGGCAGGTCAACATAAGAGGCACCAGGTAAATACCATTTTTCATTAATACCTAGGATTTTCTTTTTCTCATTCCTCCAAGGCACAGGAATGAGAAAAAGAAAATCAAGTGGGAGAATTCAATTCTGTAAACAATTCCTATAGCCCTAATAAGCACACGGTATTGTGCTGTAGCCCTGTCCTACAGAGGTACATAAAAAGCTTTTCAGTCATTGGTCATATAGGTCTTCAGAACACCCTGGTGAGATAAATAATCAGCAAATGAGGAGCTGCAATAACTAGCATAAGCCAGTGGAGAGAGAACTTGCCCTGTATATTTGGGGACTTGTGGAAAACGGAAGCTTCCTATCTCCCAGACTTATATTCCATCCACTTTGGAAAAGCTTCTCCAATTCCAATTTGTACCCTAAAATCTATCCCAAGAGTCATTTATTTCTAGTCATTCCTGACATTGGCACAATTAGAGGACCTCTGAAAAATCTTCTAAACATTTGCCTCTTGTATATAAAATCCCATTCAGAATAATGATTTTAAATGCAAGGAAACTTTGCTGATTACATCCCTACTTTAAGTAAATTATTATTCAATGCTCTCGTTTTCCATAAACTTTTCTTTAACCTCCTATAATTACTGTAGCTACAAAAAAGCCTTGTATTAGCTAACTTGTGCCATCTAAAGGTTATACTAAGAACTTCTTTAGCCAAGAAAAAACAATAATTTTTTTTCTGCAAATCTTCG
This sequence comes from Mandrillus leucophaeus, assembly GCF_000951045.1. Classification (NCBI taxonomy): domain Eukaryota; kingdom Metazoa; phylum Chordata; class Mammalia; order Primates; family Cercopithecidae; genus Mandrillus; species Mandrillus leucophaeus. Next base: position 795,814 of record NW_012105564.1, read on the forward strand.
CAGCAGACTTTCTACAAAATGAATTTGACAAAATTGTTTTGTGTAAGGTTAAAACATAAAACAGGTAACAAGGGTTTAAGCATATGTTACTGATATTATTTCAAATTAAGATAAAGGAGAAAATCAAGAAACCTCTGAAAGTCTTAGCTTTATCAATTGTGGGATCTTAGGCAAGTTATTTTAACCTCTCTGACCTCATTTCTCATTTATAAGACAAAAAGGCTGAATATAATTTCAAAAGAAACTTGCTGGCCGGGCGCGGTGGCTCAAGCCTGTAATCCCAGCACTTTGGGAGGCCGAGACAGGCGGATCATGAGGTCAGGAGATCAAGACCATCCTGGCTAACACGGTGAAACCCCGTCTCTACTAAAAAATACAGAAAACTAGCCGGGCGAGGTGGCGGGCGCCTGTAGTCCCAGCTACTCGGGAGGCTGAGGCAGGAGAATGGCGTAAACCCGGGAGGCGGAGCTTGCAGTGAGCTGAGATCCGGCCACTGCACTCCAGCCTGGGCGACAGAGCGAGACTGGGCGACAGAGCGAGACTCTGTCTCAAAAAAAAAAAAAAAGAAAGAAAGAAACTTGCTAATGTAATTTTTTAATTTTATGAAATGAAAAACTTAAATTTCTAAGTACGTGAAATTCAAGGAAATGGGTAGGTTAAAAGCGGGTTAGTGTACTAAGACAAGTGAAATAAGCTCAAAGATTTTATACTCCTTTTTCTTCTTTTCAAATAAATACTGTAATTCACAGGATCCCACGTGTGTGTGTGTGGTGTTGTATATAAACACTTTGACAGATACTGGCCAGCTGTTTGTCAAACGATTGCCTCTTTTCTGGGAATATGGTGGTGTACATTTTCCAGGCTCCCTCACAATTAGACTCTGACAATGTGATTGAGTTCTCCCCAAAGGAATGTAATTGGAAACATGTATGCTACTTCCATGTTAAGCCCATAAAAACTTCACATGTATGACTGTCCATGCTCTTCCTCCTTCTGCTGCTTGATGTGGACATGTGTGACAACTTAGAGAGGAACTGGGTATCCCAACTACCATTTGGAGGAGATTCACCTATCAACCAGAAAAACCCATTTAGAATTGTATGTGAACAAGAAATAAACTTATTTTATGTATTAGCCATTATATATCAGTGGCTTTGTTACATCAGTTAGCCTCTAATAAAACAAGGATTTTGAATTCAAATTGGCCAAGGGCAGATTTACACTCCTTTCTGGGATCCCCTTAAAAAAATGCCAGATCTAAAATCATGTGAGACATATGACTTTCTAATTTTACTTGTGCTGTGAACTTAAATAAGAATGTGCAAATCTTGTCACCTCAAGAAAAAAAAGGAGAAAGCACCATGAGCCACTTTAAATAGGATAACACAATCTGAGCTAAAAGGAAAGTAGAAACAGCCTCTAAGGTAGCCCTGAAGTGGCTCAGTGCCTAGTACAATGTCTTCTTGCACACAACTGACGTTCAAAAATATTTCTTGAATGAAACAATTAGTGAACGAATGAATGGCTCACAAATCTAATTATTTCTGAAGTAGACTATGAAAAAAGGATATATTATGTGTGCCATAGAATGGTTAGATTTTAATGCATTCAGGACAAGACTGTTACCAGCAATATCTGTCAGCACAAAAGAAAAATTCTATTCATAGTCAGTCATGGTGGCAGGTGCCTGTAACCCCAGCTACTTGGGAGGCTGAGGCAGGAGAATCACTTGAACCCAGGAGGCAGAGATTGTAGTGAGTCGAGATTGCACCACTGCACTGCAGCCTGGGAGGAAGAAAGAAGGAGAGGAAGGAGAGGAAGGAGAGGAAGGAAGGAGAGGAAGGAAGGAAGGAAGGAAGGAAGGAAGGAAGGAAGGAAGGAAGGAAGGAAGAAAAGAAAAGAGAAAAGAAAGAAAAGATTCTATTCCTAATCCATACTCCACTGACTTGTTGGTCCATCAGTAAGCTGGGGTATTTGAACATTCACTCAATAAACCCAGCCTAAGCTTCCACCATGAGCCAGGCTGTGTTCTGCCCCCAGGGGAGCACATTTCCTCTCTCTAGCGCTCCCCACTTGGGACCTGAAAACTTTTCAGGGAACCTCAGCAGGCTTCCAGCCTCCTCTGGGTTCTTCAGTATTATCACCTTCATGTGTAGAGTAGGACTGGCACAATGATTCAGAGCACAGACTCTGGAGTAAAAACACCTAGATGAAAACTTGCCTCTGAAATTATTATTGGGAGTTTGGGAAAGTTACTAAAGCTCTCCTTCCCTGTAAGTAGGAATACTAACAACACCCACTTCTCTGGTTGAGGATTCTTTGAGAAACTCCAAGTTTAGCACACTGCTTGGCACATACTAAGTTAAATCTCAGTGACACTTAGATATTATTTCTCTTCTTTGAGAGATAAGACTTTAAAATGGCAAGAACCAGTTGAAATAACACCAGAGAGCAAATCATAATTCCTAGGTTGTAGTTTCAGGACTGCTGCTAAATAGATATTTTAATGTCATTTAATGTCCCTGAGTCTCAATTTTCTTATCTTTTAAATGAGAGGGATAGCCAGACAACTCATATTTCTTCTCTCAGCTCTATGATTTCATGACTTATGTCTCACTCAGGTCTCTACAATCTAAAGCTCAACACTTTGTTCTATACATAAAGTACTAACAGACAATTCCATAACTTCCCTCTGACACCTACTCCAATTATTTTAAGCCATGAGAGTTCACTCCTGGCATATTTGCCATATGGCAAAATGTGTAAGACGAAAGGCAGGTGGAGCCCAACAGAACTACAGTGCTCTATCAAACACCCTGAGGGCAGATGTTATGGCCAAGTGTGTGGGATCCACAGACACATCTGCAGAGAGCATCAGTATCTCTCAGAAGCTGCCACATTCATCTCCTAGCAAAGTACCTCAGGCATAAATAGTAGAATTCTAAGCACAGAAAGCACTCAAGAAATATCCGTTGCTTTGCTTATGTAGAACCCTCATTTTCTGATCCTAATGAACTGCATTTAAAGAAACTAGAAGAATAAGTATGTTTCTTCCTTCAAGTAAGGAATTATATAATTTGTTTTCCTAGAGCCAGCACATAGTAGATTCTCAATATATGTGTGTTTAATGAATTTAATCATTCTGAATCTTCTGGCCCCGTGTTGAAGAATTCAAGCTACTAGAATCTTAATTTAGGATTTATATCTCTCCTAATAGAGCTTGTGGTTTATCATTACAATAACGTGCCTCAATGAATCACTTCTCCCTGTGCCTGTGCCCCTTTTTCAATGTGATATTGCTGTTTCTCCGATGAAAAGGTGAGACTTTTTCCTCACCCCTTTGAATCTGGGCTGACTTTGTAACTTGCTTTGACCTTTAGAATGTAATAGAAGTAACACAGTGAAAGTTCCAGACCTTTGACCTCAAGACTCCTTAGAGCTTCTACCTTTGCTCTGTTAGGACCTAGCTACCATGGAAAAAAATCTTGGGGTTAAATGCCAAGGAGAGACTATGTGAAGAAGGAGGTCCTACCTTTGCAATCATCCCTGTCAAGGTCCCAAACACGACAGTGACACCATCTTAGACTCTCCAGCTCCAGTAGAACCAGCTCTGTGAGGGAGTCTGAGTAAGACCAGTAGAACTGCCCAATCTGCAGAGTCATGAGATACAGTAAATTGTCATTGCCTTAAAACACTGAGTGTTGGGGTAGCTTGTTACACAGTAATAGTCAATACAAAACTATTTCTGAACCCTAATCAGAACAGTCCCAACATAAGAGGTTTTATACGAATTTGATTATAACAGCAGTTCTATGAGACAAAGAAAGGAAAAAAGGGGCAAAATATCAAATACATAAAATGCCAGATTAAGTCAATATGCAAATTATGCAGGAAATAAAATTCAGAAATTAAATAACATACTATATTATTTTTGGGGCTCCACAGAAAACAGTTTCCAAACTGTAGACTTTTTTATTAATCCATTATTTATTAGTTATTACTCATTGTTTTAGTTATCTATTTCTGCATAACAAATCACCAAAAGCTTAGTGGCTAAAAGGATAATAGTCACATATTATTCTCGTAATCTCTGGGGATCACGTATATGGGGGAGGCTTAGTTGGGCAGTTGTGACTCAGAGTGTCTCATAACTTTGCAGTCAAGGTGTACGTAAGGACTACAGTCATCTGAAGGCTTGACTGGGGCTGGAGGATCCACTTCCAGATGTCTTGCTCATGTGGCTGGCAAATTTGCTCCTCTCCTTTTGGGCCTCTCCTTGCAGCTCTGTGTGTCTTTACCACATAGCAGCTGGCTTCCCCCAGAAGCGGAGAGATTCAAGAGACCAAGGCAGAGGCTGAAATGCCTTTTATAACCTAGCCTCCAAAGTCTCACATCTTCACGTCTGTCTATGTTCTATATGGGCACACAGAGCAGCTCTGACTTAATATAGGAAGGTACTACACAAGGGCAAGGATTAGTGTGGATCCTGTTAGGGGACCTCTATTGCCAAACAAATTGAGAGCTCATACTAAAAATGCATATGCATCAAAATCATTAAAAATAATATTAGAAAGTCAAATCAGAAACCATAAACAGGCAAGAAGGGAGCTATTTCTGCCTGGGCCTTCAGGTAAGATATTTATTACAAGTCTACAATTTCTTAAGAAAAACCCTTGAGAGCAGATACGTTTCAGAATTTAGAATTTTTTGATTCCAGAAAGGTAAGGAGACACATACACCATATATTACACAATACCCTCCAGTAGGGCCAGAAGCAACAATGTAAAATCAACCACATTGTTATTTATACAGCAAAATGTGTGAATTTTAAAACTAAGTAGAATAAAGACTTTAAGTGGTCTGACAACAATTTAGATCAGATTTTGACAACAAAAAATTTTTTAAGCCTAGGTTTTTAGAGCTTTTTGGATTTCTGAATTGTGGACAAAGAATTGTGAGCCTGGAGAAGTTGTAAGTTCACAAGTTCGGGACATATAGCTACAGACTGCCCTAGATTTCATGCATCCATCCCTATTTCCAGGCCTTGCTTCCCACCAACACCCTTGTACCGCTGATCAAGTTTGTCACAAACTCAAATTCTCAAAGCTGACCCATTCATATTTAGGGTCTCCTGATGTCATACTTCTCTGCCATAGATTTTGATTTGGGAGCTAGCTTTTCATAGCACCCAGCTTAACCCCAGTCAAGACAAAAAAGCATAGAAATTGTTTGAGAGAAACCAATGTTTTCCTTACATCAAATTCTGATAGGACTTTAGTCAAATGTCCTATCATAAATACATACTTCTAGTCTGATAATGGACACATCCAAAGCAAGACACAATATCCCCACAAGTCACAAAGTAAATGATTATTCATTTGTATAAAATAAAAGTATGAAATGTCTAAGCAGGGTTAAAAGACAAGTGACAGACTTGGAAGTTTTACAGCATGTAAAATAAAGAAAGAATTAATGAGAGCTCTCCAAGTTAACAGGAAAAGAACAAAAAACTAATGAACAGGAAATTCACAGGAAATACATTCAAATGCCAGATAAACACATGAAAAGATTCCTGACATTGCTAAGAATGAGGAAAATACAATTTTTTAAAGTGAAGTACTATTTTTTATTCATCAGATGGGTGGAAATTCAAAAGTTTGATAATATCAAGTTTTTACAAGGGTGTACGGAATAGCACTCTCACACTCTTATCTGTGGACATATAAATGGTACAAACTTTGCAAAGGTTAATTTGGCAATATCCATCTCAACATAAATACAAAACCCTTTAACCATTGATTAAACTTCTAGGACTTTATTAGCATATGACATGGTTTGGCTGTGTCCCCACCCAAATCTCATCTTGAATTGTAACTCCCACAGTTCCCACATGTCATGGGAGGAGCCCGGTGGGAGGTGACTGGATTATGGGGGTGGGTCTTTCCTGCGCTGTTCTCATGATAGTGAATGAGTCTCAAGAGATCTGATGGTTTTAAAAACAGGAGTTTCCCTGCACAAGCTCTCTCCCTGCCGCCATCCACATAAGATGTGACTTGCTCCTCCTTGCCTTTTGCCATGATTGTGAGGCCTCCCCAGCCATGTGGAAATGTAAGTCCACTAAACCCCTTTCTTTTGTAAATTACTGAGTCTCAGGTATGTCTTTATCAGCAGCATGAAAACGGACTAATACAGCATATATCCACAAAAACACAAGTAGTCGGATTTTAACTACAGCATTTCTTGAAACAGTGAAAAATGTGAACAATCTAACTTTCCATTAATAATGAAGTATTTAAAAAAGAAACAACTATGATATAGCCCAGGAGTTAGAAATCTATCGGTCCCTGAGCCAAATGTGGCCTGCATCCTGCCTTTGTACTGTCTCCAAGCTAAGAAAGGTTTTGAAAGAATTGAGGACAAGGAGGACAAATAAGAGGAAGAGGAGAAGGAGGAAAAAAAACGAGAATATGTGACAGAGAGCTTAAGTGACCCAGAAAGCCTAAATATTTACTATCTATCACTTTACATAAAATATTTGTCATAACCCTGAAGATGAAGAGAAAATTAGGGTAACTATGATTACCCTAATTGCCAAGCAGTGAAATTAACAAATTTATCCTATTCCTATCATCTTTAAGGCTACTGTGCCACTACCCGATAGCATTTAAAGATATAACTCTCTCAGTGCCCTCTTTGAAAGTTCGTGAGGCATTTAAAACATAAGCCCCATTTAAATACACACACACACACATTCAAATTGGCTGTCTGTACTGATCACTACCGCTAGCGAGTGGTTATTTAAGGCTCATGACTCTCAGTTGACCAATGCTGATATCATCAAAACACCATAGTTTCACAGGATTAAGAGACCCCAGAAACTCATCTAGTTTGAATCTTAATCTTATGCCTGGATCCTCTTCACAGAGTTCCTAACAAACAGCTGGCAAGAACTTACTGTGATGAGGACCATTCCAGTATGAAACAACTTTGAATGGGGGAATGGTGCACAGATGCACATACACCAGGTACAATCAGAGACTTGTGAAATGTTCACATTCTGGTTTATTGAATGATTAACAAGATAGCAGACCCTAAACACCTGAAGTAAAAAGAGGCTGCCAAGGGAAATTTTGTGGGGAAAATCTGCGACACTCACTACTTACTTCACATAAAAGCAATGAATAACCTGTTTCTGAAACTACAGAAATTAACCCAGGTGTTCTGGATGTGGTGATCTAGGGTCAGCATATGCAATGCAGGTGTTTCAGGGTCTGTTAGAGAGAACTATTATGGAAGGTCCTTTTATTTCAAAGATTTTTAGTTATCATTTGTAGATTAGCCTCAGTGGTTGACTCAGAAGGTGAGGAGACAGATCACTCCCAGGTCGGGGAATGCAAAACTAAGTGAGCCATTAGAAAAGAGACATCTCTGACACCAGGACTTGCTTTGGTGTTTTGCAATAGGAAGAAGATTGCTCTTGGAGATGATTCTACTCCCAGCTCCCCACTCATGGCACCCTTCTGCAACTTACCAAGTGTAACCTCTTAGCCTCTGTTATTTTATCCATAAAGTAGGGATTTATACCTTGCCTGGCCAAAGTTGGGATTAAGGCAGATGACTTCATGAGGGCCTACCTGACAACAAGACCTATGATTCTGGCTTAAATTCCAAAGTTACCACTTTTTTAACTTTTTGCCACAAGACAGGAGCCATTCTCTCCTTGTTCTAATGATTTAGTAATCCTAAGCAAGGCAACAGGCATGAGTTATGCTGACTATTCACGTCTTCTTGATTCATGAGTTTGTGAATTTTAATCGTAATCACTTTTCGCTAGAGGCAGATAATCTAGTAAAGTGAGTAGTAGTAGGAAAAACCTCAAACTGTGTTCTGTTTACCCCACAAAAAAAAAAAATGGTTGACATTTTCTTACTCAATAATAGCACTTTGCCTGTAAAGACTGCTTCACAACTGACAAGATCTAGGCAAAATAAGCAGCCGTGTCTCTACTTTCACATGTGGAAACTAGTACCAGCTCTAGAACCTAGATCTCCCAGCACCTCTGAGAGCTATCTTTCCATTATTTTCACCTCCAGACTTCCATTAAATGATCCTGAACTACTAAAAATAAGAATTTAAAGACTTTCAGGGGGAAAAAAACTCAAAATCTATTCTGGCCACTGTGCTGAAAAAAGCATAAACCTTCGAGAAAGACAGACCTAGTGTTCCTCACTCCCACTTACCTTAAATACTTCTAATTCTCTGAGTCCTCATTTAATTTATAAAATGAGGCGTATGATACCTCCCTCACATGGTAGTTAGCAGAATTAAATAAGATGATATATGTAAGTGTAGGTACCTAGTGGATTCTCTATCAATACTAAATCCCTTAATAATCTCAGCATTCAAGAAATTCGACTTTAGGCCAGGCGGGGTGATTCACGCCTCCAAACCCAGCACTTTGAGGACCAAGGCAAGAGGATCTCTGATGCCAGGAGTTCAAGACCAGCCTAGGCAATATAGTGAGACCCTCACCCCCGACTCCATCTCTACAAAAAAAAAAAAAATTTAAAACTAGCCAGGCACAGTGGCACGTGCCTGTAGTCCCAGCTACTCAGGAGGCTGAGATGAGAGAATCCCTTGAGCCCAGGAGGTCAGTGAGCTGTGACCATGCCACAGCACTCAAACCTGGTTAACAGAGAGACCTGTCTTTAAAAAAAGAAAGGAAGGAAGGAAGGAATGAAAGAAAAGGAAAGAAAATAAATTCTACTTTATTTTGGGCTTAAATCTTTCCTGTCACATTTTTTTTTT
>NW_012105564.1:805341-809526 GCF_000951045.1 Mandrillus leucophaeus
ATCTTTAGCCTAGCATAGACAGTATGATACTATATATCTCATAGAGTAAAATATCTCTTAAACACCGCATTTATGGGAGCCTCCTTGTGTCATATCAGTACACAGGAAGAGAAGCCCTGAACAACCAAGAAACAAACAAAAAAAGGAGACCTGAATCACTTGCTGTTGGGTTTTTTGTTTATTTGTTTAATAATTGTAGCAGGAGAAAAAGTAGTGGAAATATCCTAACAGGCAAAATGCTACCCATCTGTGTCTTGTATGGCATTGCTTAAACTCTGAGAACAGGGGGAACTGATTCCTCTGCCTAGATTTCCCATGATAGTGGCAGTTTTAAAACAAAACAAAACTAGACTTGACTCTCACAAGGTATTTTTCTTAAAAACCTTGCAAAAGATCCTAACGGTTTTCAAAGGCCAGGCCTCAAAAGCAAAACGATTTTGCAAAAGCCAACTCTGGTTTTGTTGTAACTACCATGGCCAAACGAAAACTTCACCAATCTTTCATGAGTTAAAGCAGCTCCAGAGCAGCATACCAAGCAAATGGCAAGGCTACGGTCAATGTAACTTACTTTGAGAAAATAATGACAGTTCAGATGTGAAGGAGCTCAGAGTCAGGCTTTATCCCCAAACAGAGACTCATTAAGCACACAGTGTACTAACTACAGCGTACCCTACAGGGATAAATTCAGAGCTCTTGGCATATGAGATGTTAGGGCTGGAGCAACTCTGAACTTCTTTTATAAAGGCATGAAAAACATGAGAAGCATGCCTCTGAACCTGAGCCAACACATAAGACTGCCATGCCCTCCTGTTTGGGCAAGAAATTGAAAAACACTTAACCTTCAGGTAGTTATCTGTCCTTACTGTGTTATTCTAATCCGTAATATTCTGAAGATAGAAAACTAAGGTTAAAATTTGAGTAACTGGGAATAGGGTGAGGAAGACCCTATATCTAAACCCAACTTCACATTGCCAGTTACTATCCCTAATATTACTACTCTTTCCTCTCCTATCAGTAGACTTCAGCATGTACTATAGGTTTATTTGCCAAAAAATTGTATAGATCTGTTTTGGAAGAAAATGCTGTGTTTGAGGAGCAAATGATATGAGGCAACAATGCTTGCTGGAAAAAACACAATGAAAAGAAAAAGGAAACAACAATCCAAGGAAATTGAAAAACCAGGAAAAACAAAGTGAGTGATGAAATCACATAACGAGGAAATCAGTAAAGCAAGATTAGGACATGCACACAGAGAAATAAATATAAAATGGAGAAGGGAAAAAGCAAGGAGCAAACATAAGAAAAATGTTTAAATGACAAAAGAAGAGAAAAGGGCATAGGAAAACAGGGTTAGAGGAATTGAGGGACTAAGCACTTGTAGGACAAGAAGAACACACTTGCAAACATTTCAGAAAGCACCTAGGTAATGGGACAAAATGATCTTGGAAAATGTTTGTCTTTGAGATGCTTTACATTTGCATTATTTGGTCCTGTATTAATTGCAGCAAATAAGGTATTTTTAATTGTGTTCAGGTACTAGGCAATGTAAGTCAGACTTTTTAAACTACCAATGTATACTTATGCCTCGGAACTTTTTCCCCAATAAGCATATAAGCAGATGAAGTCAATATAAAGTTACTATGATGGAAAAATACAATGAGTATTAAGGAGTCCTGTGGGGGTAATTATGCGTGACAGAACACAAAAACACCTAAGGTTTCCCCTTAGAGAAATATTAGGAATTTCAAATAGAGGAGAACACAGTCTAAGGGTCAAGCAAGCTTAGTATCTTGGCCTGATGCATAATAGAAGCAAAATTAGACTCATACTTAACTGGTCCATTTCTCACAGAGGAAATTATTTCAGTCATACCATTCTAAAGCCATCTTAATATAGAAATTCTTAACACAGAAACAAAGACTGTAGCCAGTAAGCCAGTCACAAGGGCACACATGTGCAGTCCCAGCTACTCAGAGTATTGCTTGTGCCCAGGAGTTCGAGACTGGCCTGGACAACGCAGTGAGACCCTGTCTCTTAAATAAATAAATAAATAAATAAATAAATAAATAAATAAATAAATAAAGCCTGCAGCCAGTAATGTGAACAGATAAAAAAAATCAACTTCTAATAATATCTTCCCAAATTTTGAAGCCAGCTTTTCTTATTTAACTTCTAAAATGTTGTGGTATGCAAAATTTTCGTCTGCATGGTCTTTGCCCCGGGATTACTCCTACGGTTATGGTTCATTACATGGTAAAAGGATGTTAATGATCTAATGAAGGTTTCTAATCGGTTGACCCTAAAATAGGGAAATTATTCTGGATTATCCAAGGGGACCCCAAATAATCACATTTACCCTTAAAAGCAGGAGAGGAAGTCAGAGAGATGTAATAGAAAAGGAAGTCAAAGGAATTGAAAGTATGAGAAAGATATAATGTGCTGTTGTGGGCTTGAAGGTGAAGGGGGCTGTGTAGGAGGCATGAGAAGGAACTGAACTCTGCCAACAACCTGAGTAAGTTTGTGCTTTAAAATGTAAGTCCTATTATTATTCAGATATGGTGGGCCAAAAGATCAGAAGATAGTTGCCATTGAAAAGACAGTTTGTTACTCACAGCTGCCAAAAGGAGGGGGCACGTCACACCACACAGGGAAGCACCAGGGTTGGTCAGGACACAAGAACCCTAATTGTGGTTTCCATAGGAAGAAATGAGTGAGGCGGAGTATGCAGGTTTAGAACTGGAAGTTAGAAAAATTACACTGGGTTCTGGAGAAGAGAGGTTTTCCCCACGTGCCTGGTACCTGGGCCCTGGGATAACTGAGCAAGTGGAAAAGGGTCCTGAATGTGAGTCTGATAAATGAAGTGGTTCTGGTGGGTTTGCTAATTTGCATATGAAAGGTACACTCAAAGGCAAGTCATTTACTATCTCTAGGAATTGGCTAGCCCTGGGAGGTACAGGCACGGGAGCGCCAGCAAAGTCCCAGATGTCAAAGCATCAGAAATACAGAAATAAAAAGGCATGATTAATACCTTGGATACAGCTTGGATATAGATTCTTCCCAATAGCCACCAAAAATGAATGCAGCCCTACCAACACCTTGATTTTGGCTTTGTGAGATCCTGAACAAAGAATACATGCCATGCCATGCCAGACTTCTGTTCTACAGATCTGTGAGAAAACAAATGGATATTGTTTTAAGCTGTTAAATTTGTGGCAATTTGTTACAGCAGCAAGAGAAAACTGACACATATGCCAAATCTTCTTTGGGGTATGCTTCCAATTAATTCTCTGGGCATGCTATATCCTGCAAGACTTTCTGCCCTTTCACAATTATAATCATACAGAAAAGGGCTAATTAGACAAGCTATGTTTGATGACTATTTTTGGCAGGTTTTCATCAAGTTAAATATAACATGAAAATTCTAATGCTATTCACCATTAGAGTATGGAGGAAAATTAAATCAAGATGTGCTTAGGAAATTACTTCGAGTTTGTGAAGCTCAAATTCTTAAAAACTTTAAGCATTTGAAGGTTGTGTGAGATAAGGACTGATAATGCAGCACATGTGATCCATTCCTATTAGGCAAAAACCTAACTGTATTAATATATATACATTTAGCCACAACTTCAGATCAAGATAATGTCATAAATTCATGTTTTGGGCCACTCCCCACCCCAAATAAGTTTATAGCAATGAAAGATAAAACAGAAATTTGAAAAAAAAAAATAATTGCAGCCAAGCTTACAAAAAGACAAACATTTCTGTGGGTCAGAAACCAAATATTCATTCATTAATTTACTTAACAAGCTTTTATTTAGCAACAATGTGACAGACATTGTTCTACACAAAGGATGCTGAGCTGAAGAGAATAAAGTTCCTGCTCTTATGAAATTTAGGTTGCAGCAGAAGAGAATTCTAACAGAAACACAGAGCAATAAACTGGTGGATGCAGTAGGCAAAGGCAGACAGGAATTTACATCCTTAAGGGAAATCAAGACTATGCATCCGATGTGAGGTAGAAGATGAAATACAGTCACACTGCTTGAAGCAAGAGACTAGGGTGGATCCCAGCACTTTGGGAGGCCGAAGTGGGCAGATTGCCTAAGGTCAGGAGTTTCAGACCAGCCTGGCCAACATGGTGAAACCCCGTCTCTACTAAAAATACAAAAATTAGCTGGGCATGGT
>NW_012105564.1:810646-814101 GCF_000951045.1 Mandrillus leucophaeus
GAAAAAAAAAAAAAAAAAAGTTCCCTGAGGGCTCCCAGAAGCAACTGCTATGCTTCCTGTACAGCCTGGAGAACCATGAGCCAATTAAACCTTTTTTCTTTATAAATTCCCCAGTCTCAGGTATTTCTTTGTAGCAATGTGAGAACAGACTGATACAGTGAGAAATCCTGGAAATGAAAAATTAGAGTTTAAGTTTTCAAAAACCTTAATAATTAAGATAATGGAATCCAGAATTGATATATTGAAAGAGTACTGGGAATTTACCCAAAACCCATTTTGGTGGAATAAAGAGGTGCAAACACATTATAAAAAATACGGAAGATCCACTGGGCATCTCCAACATATATATAATGGGAGCACCAGAAAATAACATTGAAGAAATGGCATAAACTTTTCCAAAATAGAAAAAATACAGTGGCCTTCAGATTAAAAGCACCCACCAAGTGCTACACAGAATAAGTGGGCCAAATTTATGCTAAAGTAAAAAATCTACCCTTAAAATACCTATTTATATTTAAAATCTTTAGAAGTCTAAATATAAGAACTTATACAATGAGTTCAGTGTTCCTTAGCAGCTCCAAAACTCAATGGAAGACACATGTAAGTAAATTTTGAATTTCCAGTTAAAACTGGTTTGGAAATTGTATCTAACAATGTTAAATTTATCATGTCTTCCTATTAATAAATTGCCTATCCATTTCAATGATTCTGTGGAGTAATGATGTTGAAGTAACTCAAAAAGTTAAAATGGAGGAAAAAATAAAGTCAGCCATAGTGGAAATGAAATACTACTAACAAACTGCCTGTATTACCTGGAGGAAGGGCAAAGTTTTTATTAACCTTAGATTTTGATAAGTAAATTAGGCATGTTATAATGTATAGTGTAATTACTAAAAGAATAAAACTGAAGTATATAACTACAAATTTAATGATTTTAAAAAATATTGCCAGTCAATCCGGAAAAAAAGCAAACAAGGAGAGAAAAAAATGGCATGTCAAACATAAATAAATAAAATAAAATAAAATAACATAATTAAATAAAAATATATCAATGTTTACCTTCAATGTAAATAGACTAGATGTTCCAGTGTTAGAAACAAAGATTTTTAACCTGGATTTTTAAAACGACATTGAGAAATTGAAAATTAAAAGATGCAAAAATCATAAACCATGCAAATAACCATAAAAAAGCTGTGTGCACTAATGTTACTATCACACAAAATCAACTTTAAGGAAAAAAGTGTCCGGGTACTGTGGCTCATGCCTGTAATCCCAGCACTTTGGAAGGCCGAGACAGGTGGATCACCTGAGGTCAGGAGTTCAAGACCAGCCTGGTCAACATGGTGAAACCCTCTCTCTACTAAAAATACAAAAAAATTAGCTGGGCATGGTGGTGGGTGCCTATAATCCCAGCTACTTAGAAGGCTAAGGCAGGAGAATTGCTTGAACCCAAAAGGCAGAGGTTACAGTGAGGCGAGATCATGCCATTGCATTCCAGCATGGGTGACAAGGCAAAACTCCATCTTAAAAAAAAAAAAAAGTATTCTAAATAAAGAGGCTTCCTAACGATAAAATTTCAGTTGACTAGGAAGATAAAATTTTAAATTTGTACACACCTAACATGGCCTCAAAATATGTGATGCAAAAACTGATCTACAAAGATAAATAAAGGAACCCACAATCATACTAGGAGATTTAGCATACCTCTCTCAGTAAATGACAGAACATTTACTATCAATATTAAGCCATTTAACATTGGCTGGGCACGGTAACTCACATCTGTAATCCCAGCACTTTGGGAGGCCGAGGTGGGTGAATCACTTCAAGTCAGAAGTTCAAGACTAGCCTGGCTAACATGGCGAAACCCTATCTCCACTAAAAACACAAAAATTAGCCAGGCATGGTGGCATGTGCCTGTAGTCCCAGCTACTCGGGAGACTGAGGCAGGAGAATTGCTTGAACCTGGGAGGAGGAGGTTGCAGTGAGCTGAGATCACCACACTGCATTCCAGCCTGGGCAACAGAGCAAGACTCTGTCTCAAAACAACAAAAAAAGACATTTAACATTAACATTAAAAAGATTACATTTCTTCCCCAATTTATGTAAGACAAACATAGAAAAATGAGGACAAAAGATCTGAACAACACAATTAACAAACTGACTTACTAGATGTACCAGACATACATAGAACACTGACTCCAAATGTAGATGTACACAAGAAATATTTACAAAAATTGCCCATATACTGGACCATAAAGCAAGTCTTAACAAATTTCAAAGGACTAAAATCATACAAAGAAGGTTCCGTGACCACTATACATTTTGGAAAGATAACTACAAAAATTGCCATTTTTTTGAGAAATTATGAAATGGGCCAAAGAAAATAAATAATGAGAGAAATTAGAAAATAATTTAAATTGAATGATAATGTACAAACTTGAATACCAGAACTTTAAGATACAACTAAAACAATACTTAGAGGGAAACCTATAACTTAAACTGAATATGTCAGGAAATTATAAGGACTAAAAATTAGTAAGCTAAACATTTGTCTCTAGAAATTAGAAAAAGAAAAAGAAAACTGAAGAAAAGAAGGAAATAAATAATAAGGACAGAGTAGACAGAAATTAAATAAAAAACAATGGACAAATGCCAATAAAGTCAAAAGGTCTTTCTTCGAGAAAAACTAACAAAATTGACAAAGCTTTGGTGAAACTGATCAGGAAAAAATAAAAAAGGAATGAATAACAAATATCAAAGGTAAAGAAGGGAACCGCTACTTATGCTACACACGTTAAACAAATAATAAGAGCATATTATTGACAGATTTTTGTCAATAAATTTTAAATTTTAGATGAAATTTTATAAAAACCTAGAGGAATATCATATATAAAACTGACATCAGAAGAAATAGAAAATATTGAATCCTATAAACAGTAAAGAAGTTAAATCAGTAGTCAAAGTGTGCCCACAAAGAAAACTCCAGGTCCAGATGATTTTACTGGTGAGTTTTAACAAACGCACAAAGAATTAATAATTCCCATTATATACAACCTCTTCCAGAGAATAGAAAAATAGAAAATACTGTCCAACTCATTTCATATGGCTAGCATAATTGTGATACCAAAACCTAACAATGATATTATAAAGAAAAGAAAATTACAGGCCAACCTCACTTATGAGCTATGATGGTTAATTTTATGTGTTAATTTGGGTGGGTCATGGAGTGCATGGATTAAACATTGTCTCTAGGTGTGTCTGTAAATGTGTTTTTGGATGAGATTAGCATCTGAACCAGTGGACTCAGTAAAACAAGATTGTCTTCCGCAACATGGTTGGGTATCATCCAATCCACTGAGGGCCTGAGTAGAATAAAAGCTGGAAGGAAGAGGAGTTCACCCCTTTTTTCCTGCCTTACTGGTTGAATTGCCACATCTCATTTCTTTTTTCTTTTT
>NW_012105564.1:816421-817118 GCF_000951045.1 Mandrillus leucophaeus
CCACTGCACTCCAACCTGTGCAACAGAGTAAGACTCTATCCAAAAAAACAAAAAAGAGAGAGAGAAAATGGAAAGGAAGCTGGAAAAAGCTATATTTCTGTACCTTCCTCTTAATGTTGCAGTGAACCTGAAACTTTTCCAATAAAATTGCCCTTTTAAAAAATTACTGGCCGAGTGCAGTGGCTCATGCCTGTAATCCCAGCATTTTGGGAGACTGAGGCTGGTGGATCACGAGGTCAGGAGTTCGAGACCAGCCTGGCCAATATGGTGAAACTCTGTCTCTACTAAAAATACAAAAATTAGCCAGGTGTGATGGTGCGTGCCTGTAGTTCCAGCTACTGGGGAGGCTGAGGTAGAAGAATGGCTTGAACCCAGGAGAGAGAGGTTGCAGTGAGCTGAGATCGGGCCATTGCACTCCAGCCTGGGCAACAAAGAAAGACTCTGTCTCAAAAAAAAAAAAAAAAAAAAGAAAAGAAAGAAAAAAAGTTACTGATTTAGTTTGAGTCTGCATCTACATCAAATTTCATGTTGAATTGTAATCCCTAGTGTTGGAGGTGGGGCCTGGTGGTAGGTGATTAGATCATGGGGGTAGTTTCTCATGAATGATTCAGTACCATCCCCATTGGTACTGTCCTCATGATGGTGAGTTTTCATGAGATCTGGTTGTTTAAAAGTGTGTGACACCTCCCCCCACCTC